>NC_090767.1:12703547-12713547 GCF_036898095.1 Palaemon carinicauda
ATGAAATCTATGCAATGGGAAACAAGATTTATGTTTTTATGTCGATAATCGTTAAACTTGGGCACAAGACCAAGTTGATCAATAGGGATTGACACTGGGAAAAAAATTGATTAGAGTCTGCATGCATTCAAAGATGTCTTCAAATCAATAATCAACGCAAAGTCTTCTTTCCCACCGTTATCCCAACATTAAAAGGTCGGTTGCCTGATGCGCCCTCTCCAATGCCTTCTATTAAAGGTATCCTATTACAACGAACCTCTTCTCTCCAGATCGTCCTTCACCTTATTCAACGCAAAGTACCGCATACCAGAGGCATTGACACTGAGCTACGAATATGAAATATGTGAATATCAAACTCGTCCAGATATGAGTAAGAGATACTCTCCACTGGGACTCCAAGCGGTCCAAACCAAGTTTACAGAACCAGCAAAAACAAGGGACTGAAACTGACTTAGGAAGACGGAGACCGCCTTTCTTGTTTGCAGGTGGAGTAAGATTATCTGCATCCCATTATCTTGCCAAACAGTAGTATCTCAACCTCATGTGCTGGAGCTCCAAAAATGGTGGGTCACAGTAGTTGCAATAATTTTATAGCTGATCAGCTTTATTGGATTATCGAAGCAGATGCTGTAGCAAGATGAGCCACTCTCTTGTGAGTCAAGTGCAAACTCATAAAGTAACTACCGGTCACCAGGAAAATGTTCCATAGAGGAGTCAATATTCACCACCTCCGGAGCAGGATATTTTGGCCAAAATATGTCCCGTATAAGAGGTAGAGACCATAAAATGTACAGGTATATTTTCACTTGACTTCAAGAATGGCACAAACAAAGCGATGGAGTCAGTGGAGGTTGACTCCGTCATCAATTCCCTAATATTTGGTACTGTCGGACCCATATGATCCAACAGCAGAAGCCATTTCATTGGTCCTAAGATGGGATTAAATGCAAGTGCCTTGACACACAGTGACATTCGCTTACAGTTCATTCTTCCATTTGCATCATATTTACAGATGAAAGTTGTCGCAAAGTTGCAGTCAATAATTAATTGTTCACTAATTATTTACTGTTTTCGGTGATCTGGAGAACCCTTGTCCCCTCTTCCCTAGCTACCTAAGGACTTTGGAATCTACGACTGGGACTGCATCTTTGTTTCTTGATAAAGGCTTATATTCCCCCAGACAGAGGCAGGTACTGTACACGGGATTGCAAAAATATCGGTACAAAGGGGATCTGATGTGTACCAAAAGAATTCACAAAAGTGCTGGTGTCTTGGGTGGGGAGTGTTAGTATGCCTGGCTGTGGGTGCTTTGGAAGGACAGAATCAGCAGGCTAACTCAGGCCTGAAAACATGTGGGACGTCAGATACTTATTTTTCAGCGACTTTTATACTGTAGTCCAAAATGTTTCGCACGAATTGCGCACTGATACTTTTTCGATCCATTGTACAATATCTGGCCGATATATCTGAGAATACTTTCCAGCATTAAAGAAATCTAGAAGAATTACCAACCTATGCCCCAATCTTAAGGTTAGTCACCAGGTACTTGTGGTATGATATGTGGTAAGTCAATGTCCTAATGTCCTTCTCCCTCCTATGGATCATGTTACAGAAGTCTTCCTGGGAGATTCAGGTCAAACAAGAGTGGTCAAGGTAAAAGCCTCAGAAAACGTGATAATAAGATTTGTGAGGAAGATGCATATGTTGATTTTGTACTTAAACATGGTTTCAGGTTTCCTATAAAGCTAAGTGCTGTTACCGATTCTACTAGTTTCTATCCGTTTCGTGAGATGAAGGACTGTTGCATAGGAACTTTGAGTAAACATATTTCATGTACTTGTAGAGTATTGAGTTGGACTGAGTATGTAGTAACTGTGTACACACGTGTGTATCTAGCCCCACATACATTACGTGCATATGAATGTATATGTGATGCTCTGTTTCTTGCACATCATTACATAAACAATGAATGTGTTACATCTTGAAGAATGGCGAGGTGTGTAGATATAAATGATTGAATACACCTACAAACTATAAGTGACGTAGAGGTTAAAAGTAAAAGGTGTCTGGTTTCAGTTCCAGTAACATCTGAGGAGACAAGAATCAGAGCATCATCCAGGCAAACCCTACCTCCCAATGTGGAGTCCAGACACAGCATTAACCTCCCCAGTAAACAGGTTAAACTCATTCTCCCAAGCTAGGATCGATCTGCCTCCATGCGAATGCAAGACGAACGCATTGCTGATGTACTAGCCAAGAGTCTCCTGTGTGTGAAATGGCTATTTGTTTACACTGCTCGCAAAATGTATACAATTCATGCAGCCGTTGGACCCCATGAGAGGAGACGAATGTTGCCATTGTTGCATGTGCTAATGTCACGACGAAAAACGCAGAAGGCTACATTCAGTTATTCCGTGATCTACAAGATTATATATATATATATATATATATATATATATATATATATATATATATATATATATATATATATATACATATGTGTGTGTGTGTATGTTTAATAAAGTACGCGTACAAATGCAAATTTCTGAATTAAGTTTTCGTGTTTTATCTTTGCCTTTACAACAGATTTAGACTAATCGATATTAGACCAATAGGTCTATTTGACGAATCAGTTTTAGACTAAATGTCTTTGGACGAATTGGTCTAATAGACCAATTCGCTTTGGAACAATTGGTATTAGACCAACCGTCGTTAGACCAATCGTACCAAACCCGAAAGACCATGGTACAGAAGCTATGGCATTACTTAAGACTGGAGAACAATGGTTTGATTTTGGAGTGTCCTTCTCCAAGAAGAGCTGCTTACCATAGCTAAAGAGTCTCTTCTACCCTCACCCAGAGGGAAGTGGCCACTGAGCAATTAGATTACAGTAGTTAACCCTTTAAGTAAAGAAGTATTGTTTGGAAATTTCATACTGTGTTGTCACGTATATGAGGACAAAGGAGATTGTGTAAAGAATAGGCCAGACTATTAGGTGTGTTTGTGTTGGGAAAGGAAAATGAACCATAACCAGAGAGAAGGATACAATGTAATACTAACTGGCCAGCCAAAGGACCCCATGACTCTCTAGCAGTAGTATCTCAACGGGTGGCTGGTGCCTTGGCCAATCTTTTTATCTCTTCTAACAATAATCTCTTTCACAAACAGAGGACATTATTATTGTTATTAATTGCTAAGCTACAGCCCTAGTTGGAAAAGCAGAATGCTATGAGCCCAGGGGCTCCAAATTTAAACTAATATGCTCTCTGCTGTTGAGAACATGAGAGCAATATGTTCTCTGAATTTGAAGACATGAAAGCAATATGCTCTCTGTTGTTGAGGATATGAGAGCAATATGCTCTCTGTTGTTGAGGACACGAAAGCAATATGCTCTCTGCGGTTGAGGATATGAAAGCAATATGCTCTCTGCAGTTGAGGACATGAAAGCAATGTGCTCTCTGTAGTGGAAGACATAAAAGCAATATGCTCTCTGTGGTTGAGAATATGAAAGCAATATGCTCTCTGCGGTTGAGGATATGTAAGCAATATACTCTCTGTTGTTGAGGACAGGTAAGCAATATGCTCTCTGTTGCTAAGACAACAAAGGTCATGAAGTGTCAAAAAGCCCCGTCTGATCAAGAAATCCTACTAGACGGAGTTGCCCTATATAATGTCACTGAATTTACTTACCTAGGAGCAACTTTCACCAATAATGGAGACGACTCCCAAGAGATCAAAAGAAGAATTGGTATTGCAAAGAATGCAACCATCGCACTAAGCAATGTGTGGAAAGACAGACATAAAACTCTAAACACAAAGAAGCGGCTTCTCAAATCACTTGTTTTCCCCATCGCATCATACGGCTCAGAATGTTGGGTTTTAAAAGCTACAGATCGGAAAAGATTAGAAAGTTTTGAACTATGGTGTTACAGAAGAGTCCTTAGGATAAGCTGGATTGAGAAAAAGACTAACGTGGAAGTTCTACAAAAGATCAATATCGAAAAAAGATTACTTGACATTTTGGATGAAAGAAAACTAACTTTTATTGGACACCAGGTTCGGAAACACAATACTCTGGAAAGAACGCTACTAATTGGATCAGTCTATGGTACAAGAACGAGAGGAAGGCCTAAAACTAGATTGAGTGACAATATCATGGAGATGTGCGGGCTAACGATGGTGGAGTTGGAAAGGAAGGCTCAAGACCGGAATGAATGGAGAAGTTTTGTGCAGAGGGCCACGGCCGTTCGACATCGAACACCCCGTACTTGATGATGATGATGTTGAGGAAATGAAAGCAATGTGCTTTCTACAATGGAAGACATAAAAGCAATATGCTCTCTGTGGTTGAGGACATGAAAGCAGTATGCTCTCTGCAGCTGAGGACATGAAAGCAATAAGCTTTCTTCGATTGAGGACATGAAAGCAATATGCTCTCAGCGGTTAAGGACATGAAGCAATATGCTCTCTGTTGTTGAAGACAAAAAAGCAATATGCTCTCTGCGGTTGAGGATATGAAAGCAATATGCTCTCTGCAGTTGACGACATGAAAGCAATGTGCTCTATGCAGTGGAAGACATAAAAGCAATATGCTCTTTGTGGTTGAGAATATAAAAGCAATATGCTCTATGCGGTTGAGGACATGTAAGCAATATGCTCTCTGTTGTTGAGGACATGAAAGCAATGTGCTCTCTGCAGTGGAAGACATAAAAGCAATATGCTCTCTGTGGTTGAGAACATGGAAGCAATATTCTCTCTGCAGTTGAGGACATGAAAGCAATGTGCTCTCTGCAGTGGAAGACATAAAAGCAATATGCTCTCTGTGGTTGAGAATATGAAAGCAATATGCTCTCTGCGGTTGAGGACATGTAAGCAATATGCTCTCTGTTGTTCAGGACATGAAAGCAATATGCTCTCTGCAGTTGAGGACATGTAAGCAATATGCTCTGAAAGGAATGTGCTCTCTGTTGTCGAGGACATGAAAGCAATATGCTCTCAGCGGTTAAGGACATGAAAGCAATATGCTCTCTGTTGTTGAGGACACAAAAGCAATATGCTCTCTGCGGTTGAGGACATGAAAGCAATGTGCTCTCTGCAGTGGAAGACATAAAAGCAATATGCTCTCTGCTGTTGAGGACATGTAAGTAATATGCTCTCTGTTGTTGAGGACATGTAAGCAATATGCTCTCTGTTGTTCAGGACATGAAAGCAATGTGCTCTCTGCAGTGGAAGACATAAAAGCAATATGCTCTCTGTGGTTGAGGACATGAAAGCAATATGCTCTCTGCAGCTGAGGACATGAAAGCAATATGCTTTCTTCGATTGAGGACATGAAAGCAATATGCTCTCAGCGGTTAAGGACGTGAAAGGAATATACTCTCTGGGTTTGAGGACATGAAAGCAATATGCTCACTGAATTTGAGGACATGAAAGCAAAATGCTCTCTGCGGTTGAGAACATGAAAGCAATATGCTCTCTGCGTTTGAGGACATGAAAGCAATATACTCTCTGCAGTTGAGAACATGAAAGCAATATGCTCTCTGTGGTTGAGGACATGGAAGCAATATGCTATTTGCAGTTGAGGACATGGAAGCAATATGCTCTTTGCGGTTGAGGACATGGAAGCAATATGCTCTTTACAGTTGAGGACATAAAAGCAATATGATCTTTGCAGTTAAGGACATGGAAGCAATATGCTCTTTGCAGTTGAGGGCATGGAAGAAATATGCTCTTTGCGGTTGAGGACATGAAAGCGATACGCTCTTTGCGGTTGACAACATGAAAGCAATATGCTCTCTTTGGTTGAGGACATGAAAGCAATATGCTCTTTGTAGTTGAGGACATGGAACCAATATGCTCTTTGCGGTTGAGGACACGAAAGCAATATGCTCTTTGCAGTTGAGGACATGGAAGCAATATGCTCTTTGCAGTTGAGGACATGGATGCAATATGCTCTTTGCAGTTGAGGACATGAAAGCAATATGCTCTTTGCAGTTGAGGACAGGGAAGCAATATGCTCTTTGCGGTTGAGGACATGAAAGCAATATGCTCTTTGTAGTTGAGGACATGGAAGCAATATGCTCTTTGTAGTTGCGGACATGAAAGCGATACGCTCTCTGCGGTTGACAACATGAAAGCAATATGCTCTCTGTGGTTGAGGACATGAAAGCAATATGCTCTTTGCAGTTGAGGACATGGAAACAATATGCTCTTTGTGGTTGAGGACATGAAAGCAATATGCTCTTTGCAGTTGAGGACATGGAAGCAATATGCTCTTTGTGGTTGAGGACATGGAAGCAATATGTTCTTTGCGATTGAGGACATGAAAGCAATATGCTCTTTGCGGTTGAGGACATGAAAGCGATACGCTCTCTGCGGTTGGAAACATGAAAGCAATATGCTCTTTGTGGTTGAGGACATGAAAGCAATATGCTCTTTGCAGTTGAGGACATGGAAGCAATATGCTCTTTGCGGTTGAGGATGTGAAAGCAATATGCTCTTTGCGGTTGAGGACATGGAAGCAATATGCTCTTTGCAGTTGAGATCATGGAAGCAATATGCTCTTTGTGGTTGAGGACATGAAAGCGATACGCTCTCTGTGGTTGAGGACATGAAAGCAATATGCTCTTGGCAGTTGAGGACATGGAAGCAATATGCTCTTTGCGGTTGAGGACATGAAAGCAATATGCTCTTTGCAGTTGAGGACATGGAAGCAATATGCTCTTTGTGGTTGAGGACATGGAAGCAATATGTTCTTTGTGATTGAGGACATGAAAGCTATATGCTCTTTGCGGTTGAGGACATGAAAGCGATACGCTCTCTGCGGTTGACAACAGGAAAGCAATATGCTCTTTGAGGTTGAGGACATGAAAGCAATATGCTCTTTGCAGTTGAGGACATGGAAGCAATATGCTCTTTGCGGTTGAGGATGTGAAAGCAATATGCTCTTTGCGGTTGAGGACATGGAAGCAATATGCTCTTTGCGGTTGAGATCATGGAAGCAATATGCTCTTTGTGGTTGAGGACATGAAAACGATACGCTCTCTGCGGTTGACAACATGAAAGCAATATGCTCTCTGTGGTTGAGGACATGAAAGCAATATGCTCTTTGCAGTTGAGGACATGGAAGCAATATGCTCTTTGCAGTTGAGGACATGGAAGAAATATGCTCTTTGCAGTTGAGGACATGAAAGCAATATGTTCTTTGCAGTTGAGGACATGGAGGCAATATGCTCTTTACAGTTGAGGACATGGAAGCAATATGCTCTTTGCAGTTGAGGACATGGAGGCAATATGCTCTTTGCAGTTGAGGACATGAAAGCAATATGCTCTTTGCAGTTGAGAACATGGAGGCAATATGCTCTTTGCAGTTGAGGACATGGAAGTAATATGCTCTTTGCAGTTGAGGACATGGAAGCAATATGGTCTTTGCAGTTGAGGACATGAAAGCAATATGCTCTTTGCGGTTGAGGACATGGAGGCAATATACTCTTTGCAGTTGAGGACATGAAAGCAATATGCTCTTTGCGGTTGAGGACATGAAAGCAATATGCTCTTTGAAGTTGAGGACATGGAGGCAATATGCTCTTTGCAATTGAGGACATGGAAGCAATATGCTCTTTGCGGTTGAGGACATGGAAGCAATATGCTCTTTGCTGTTGAGGACATGAAAGCAATATTCTCTTTGCAGTTGAGGACATGGAGGCAATATGCTCTTTGCAGTTGAGGACATGGAAGCAATATGCTCTTTGCAGTTGAGGACATGGAAGCAATATGCTCTCTGTTGTTGAGGACATGAAAGCAATGTGCTCTCTGTTGTTGAGGACATGAAAGCAATGTGCTCTCTGCAGTGGAAGACATAAAAGCAATACGCTCTCTGTGGTTGAGAATATGAAAGCAATATGCTCTCTGCGGTTGAGGACATGTAAGCAATATGCTCTCTGTTGTTGAGGACATGAAAGCAATGTGCTCTCTGTTGTTGAGGACATAAAAGCAATGTGCTCTCTGCAGTGGAAGATATAAAAGCAATATGCTCTCTGTGGTTGAGAATATGAAAGCAATATACTCTCTGCGGTTGAGGACATGTAAGCAATATGCTCTCTGTTATTGAAGACATGAAAGCAATGTGCTCTCTGTTGTTGAGGACATGAAAGCAATGTGCACTCTGCAGTGGAAGACATAAAAGCAATATGCTCTCTGTGGTTGAGAATATGAAAGCAATATGCTCTCTGCGGTTGAGGACATGTAAGCAATATACTCTGTTGTTGAGGACAGGTAATCAATATGCTCTCTGTTGTTGAGGACATGAAAGCAATGTGCTCTCTACAGTGGAAGACATAAAAGCAATATGCTCTCTGTGGTTGAGGACATGAAAGCAGTAAGCTCTCTGCAGATGAGGACATGAAAGCAATATGCTCTCAGCGGTTAAGGACATGAGAGCAATATACTCTCTGGGTTTGAGGACATGAAAACAATATGCTCATTGAATTTGATGACATGAAAGCAATATGCTCTCTGCTGTTGAGGACATGAAAGCAATATGCTCTCTGCTCTTGAGGACATGAAAGCAATATGCTCTCTGCAGCTGAGGACATGAAAGTAATATGCTCTCTTTTGATTGAGGACATGAAAGCAATATGCTCACAGCGGTTAAGGACGTGAAAGCAATATACTCTCTGGGTTTGAGGACATGAAAGCAATATTCTCTCTGTGGTTGAGGACATGAAAGCGATACGCTCTTTGCAGTTGAGGACATGGAAGCAATATGCTCTTTGCAGTTGAGGACATGGAGGCAATATGCTCTTTGCAGTTGAGGACATGGAGGCAATATGCTCTTTGCAGTTGAGGACATGGAGGCAATATGCTCTTTGCAGTTGAGGACATGAAAGCAATATGCTCTTTGCAGTTGAGGACATGGAAGCAATATGCTCTTTGCAGTTGAGGACATGGAGGCAATATGCTATTTGCAGTTGAGGACATGGAGGCAATATGCTCTTTGCAGTTGAGGACATGGAGGCAATATGCTCTTTGCGGTTGAGGACATGAAAGCAATATGCTCTTTGCAGTTGAGGACATGGAAGCAATATGCTGTTTGCAGTTGAGGACATGGAGGCAATATGCTCTTTGCAGTTGAGGACATGGAGGCAATATGCTCTTTGCAGTTGAGGACATGAAAGCAATATGCTCTTTGCAGTTGAGGACATGGAAGCAATATGTTCTTTGCAGTTAAGGACATGGAGGCAATATGCTCTTTGCAGTTGAGGACATGGAGGCAATATGCTCTTTGCGGTTGAGGACATGAAAGCAATATGCTCTTTGCAGTTGAGGACATGGAAGCAATATGCTCTTTGCAGTTAAGGACATGGAGGCAATATGCTCTTTGCAGTTGAGGACATGGAGGCAATATGCTCTTTGCGGTTGAGGACATAAAAGCAATATGCTGTTTGCAGTTGAGGACATGGAAGCAATATGCTCTTTGTGGTTGAGGACATGAAAGCAATATGCTCTTTGCAGTTGAGGACATGGAGGCAATATGCTCTTTGCAGTTGAGGACATGGAAGCAATATGCTCTTTGCGGTTGAGGACATGAAAGCAATATGCTCTTTGCAGTTGAGGACATGGAGGCAATATGCTCTTTGCAGTTGAGAACATGGGAGCAATATGTTCTTTGCAGTTGAGGACATGAAAGCAATATGCTCTTTGCAGTTGAGGACAGGGAAGCAATATGCTCTTTGCAGTTGAGGACATGAAAGCAATATGCTCTTTGCAGTTGAGGACATGAAAGCAATATGCTCTTTGCAGTTGAGGACATGAAAGCAATATGCTCTCTGTATTTGAGGAGAGAGTCGATGATAATAATAATAATAATAATAATAATAATAATAATAATAATAATAATAATAATAACAACAGAATTAGTTGTCAATAAACTCTAGGGTGACTACACACCTTGTTTAACATTGTCACTCTTTTGGTGAATGGAAATTTCAGATAATTTAAC
>NC_090767.1:12718547-12721047 GCF_036898095.1 Palaemon carinicauda
TATAACATTTACAACACTTTCAAAAGGATAAAATTACTGCCAGATCTTTGCTCACACAACGCTTCCGAAAGGCTAAAATTACTGCAAGATCTTTGCTCAGACAACCTCTATAACGTTTACAATGCTTCCAGAAGGCTAAAATTACTGCTATTAACAGTTTCTATAACGTTTGCAACGCTTCCAGAAGGCTAAAATTACTGCCAGATCATTGCTCAGACAGCATCTATAATCTTCACAACGCTTCCGGAAGGTTAAAATCCCTTCCGGACCTTTGCTCAGACAGCATCTATAATCTTCACAACGCTTCCGGAAGGTGAAAATCCCTTCCGGACCTTTGCTCAGACAGCATCTATAATCTTCACAACGCTTCCGGAAGGTGAAAATCCCTTCCGGACCTTTGCTCAGACAGCATCTATAATCTTCACAACGCTTCCGGAAGGTGAAAATCCCTTCCGGACCTTTGCTCAGACAGCATCTATAATCTTCACAACGCTTCCGGAAGGTGAAAATCCCTTCCGGACCTTTGCTCAGACAGCATCTATAATCTTCACAACGCTTCCGGAAGGTGAAAATCCCTTCCAGACCTTTGCTCAGACAGCATCTATAATCTTCACAACGCTTCCGGAAGGTGAAAATCCCTTCCAGACCTTTGCTCAGACAGCATCTATAATCTTCACAACGCTTCCGGAAGGTGAAAATCCCTTCCAGACCTTTGCTCAGACAGCATCTATAATCTTCACAACGCTTCCGGAAGGTGAAAATCCCTTCCAGACCTTTGCTCAGACAGCATCTATAATCTTCACAACGCTTCCGGAAGGTGAAAATCCCTTCCAGACCTTTGCTCAGACAGCATCTATAATCTTCACAACGCTTCCGGAAGGTGAAAATCCCTTCCAGACCTTTGCTCAGACAGCATCTATAATCTTTACAACGCTTCCAGAAGGTTAAAATCACTTCCAGACCTTTGCTCAGACAGCATCTATAATCTTCACAACGCTTCCGGAAGGTGAAAATCCCTTCCAGACCTTTGCTCAGACAGCATCTATAATCTTCACAACGCTTCCGGAAGGTGAAAATCCCTTCCAGACCTTTGCTCAGACAGCATCTATAATCTTCACAACGCTTCCGGAAGGTGAAAATCCCTTCCAGACCTTTGCTCAGACAGCATCTATAATCTTCACAACGCTTCCGGAAGGTGAAAATCCCTTCCAGACCTTTGCTCAGACAGCATCTATAATCTTTACAACGCTTCCAGAAGGTTAAAATCACTTCCAGACCTTTTCTCAGACAGCATCTATAATCTTTACGATCTTTACTGCCTGATCCTTGCAAGGGGACCATAGATTATGTGATCTTGAATACGCAGATGATATTCATCTAATTGCCTCTACAATGGTTGAAATGCGGGAAATGATTGACAGGTCAGTACTGGAGGGGAAGAAAGACTGAAGTAAAGATTCAGACAAACTGCCTTATCGAAGGAGCTATATTACTCAACTCTAACTCCTTCGGATATATAGGATTGGAATACTAGTTATAGAGAAGTTAAGGTGGAGATGGAAGGGGCATGTATTGAGAATGGAAGATAAGTTTGTCCAGAAATACCTGAATGGAAGCCGCAAGGCAGAAGAGGACACTATAGACCAAGAGAAACGTGGCCGATGATAATTCGGTGGGAGGTTGGATCTGAGAGTTGGGTTGAGCTCGGAGAGATGGCACAAGATATATATATATATATATATATATATATATATATATATATATATATATATATATATATATATATATATATATATATAAATATGTATGTATATATTAGTTGGTATGTATTTATGTCTGTCTATGCATCATATGGATAGATATAAGTATATTTGAGTACGTGGTCTGTATTCATATATATATATATATATATATATATATATATATAAATTTATATATATGTATATATATATATATATATATACATATATATATATATATATATATATATATATATATATATATATATATATATATATATATATATATAAATTATATCTGGTTGTGAGTTTCTTTCTAACATTACATATATACAGAAATTTGTGGATTATGGTATTTAAAAAGAAATTCCCTAAAGTTTGAAAGGTATTTTGTGACCGTAATAATAATAATAATAATAATAATAATAATAATAATAATAATAATAATAATAATAATAATAATAATATTGAAGATTGTGGATACTAAGAGAGAGAGAGAGAGAGAGAGAGAGAGAGAGAGGAGAGAGAGAGAGAGAGAGAGAGAGAGAGAGAGAGAGAGAGAGAGAGAGAAAAATATAGTAAAAGTATAAATGGGACAGTGACTAATGTATTACTTTTCTCTGGAGCCACCCAGAGTCCTACAAGTTGAACTTAATAAATCTTAATAAATCTCTTCAAATATCATTATTATCTTTTAATTAATATCTATTGGAACCTGAACAAAGTTGATAATTTATAGATCGTTAATAGCAGTAATTATA
>NC_090767.1:12733547-12736047 GCF_036898095.1 Palaemon carinicauda
AAAAACATAGTCAGCTAACTAGCATTGTCAAACAATCAAACAACCCACAGCCAAAATTTGTACTTGAACGCAAACTGGTCATAAACACACACACACACAAAAAAAGGTTAAACACAAATTATATAATTCTGAATTGTTGAACAATATTGGTCATGATGAAATTATCCAATTTATATAAACCAGCACTAATATTAAAAACACAATCCGACTTTATCTTTATAATGCTTGATTCTATAATATTTCTCTTCACAACATCTTTACAAAATATTAGCTCTTTAGAGTTCTTCCAGTCCTATCAAATGATTATATTCATTCATTTATCATTTTGCCCAATATATTTCAAATTACAACCACTACATGGAATTTCATATATGCAGCCTACACTATTACACGGAGAGTTCTTTTATCAAAATACACCTTATAGTAGAAGAATTTCTAAAAACAACATTAACCTTAAAACTTCTTAAAATTTCTGGTAGACAGAGAAAACTATCATTATACGGTAAAACTAATAAATTATCATGATTAAAAGATGTTACATTGTCAATTGCATAATAAGTTTTTTTTTTTTGGGGGGCTTTTTGTAATGCTACGTCAACTAAGAATCTTGGATATTTCAAATTAAAGGCAATTTCGTATATTCTTAAAAACTCATCATCTAACTCTAAGAGCTCTCAAAAACATTGAGGGAAAAACAGAGAGTTTTACTTTAATATGGTGATTAGAATAAAAGTGAATGTAAGACGATACATTGGTGGGTTTTCTAAAAACGCTAAACTTAAATCTGTTATTATGTCTATGAACATTTACGTCTAAAAGGGGCAGAACAGAACTTCTTTCTTCCTCAATTGTAAAATTAAAACGCTAAACTTAAATCTATTATTATGTCTATGAACATTTACGTCTAAAAAGGGCAGAACAGAACTTCTTTCTTCCTCAATTGTAAAATTAAAACGCTAAACTTAAATCTATTATTATGTCTATGAACATTTACGTCTAAAAAAGGGCAGAACAGAACTTCTTTCTTCCTCAATTGTAAAATTAAAACGCTAAACTTAAATCTATTATTATGTCTATGAACATTTACGTCTAAAAAGGGCAGAACAGAACTTCTTTCTTCCTCAATTGTAAAATTAAAACGCTAAACTTAAATCTATTATTATGTCTATGAACATTTACGTCTAAAAAGGGCAGAACAGAACTTCTTTCTTCCTCAATTGTAAAAATAATAGAAGGAACCAGTGAGTTTAGTCTAAGTAAAAAAACAGATACATCTTCCTTTAAAGGCCATATACAAAAAATGTCATCAACATAGCCATTCCAAATTTTTGCTCATAAAAATTCCCATTAAAAGTAAATTTACAACCTTTGATGCACAGTTTAAACCAATTTAATCAGTTTAGACAATTCTTCTTCACCCAAGGGGTTAACTACTGCACTGTAATTGTTCAGTGGCTACTTTCCTCTTGGTAAGGGTAGAAGAGACTCTTTAGTAGTAGGTTGGCCTGGGCACCAGCCGCCCGTTGAGATACTACCGCTAGAGAGTTATGAGGTCCTTTGACTGGCCAGACAGTACTACATAGGACCCTTCTCTCTGGTTACGGTTCTTTCCCTTTGCCTACACAGACACCGAATAGTCTGGCCTATCCTTTACAGATTCTCCTCTGTCCTCATACACCTGACAACACTGTGATTACTAGACAATTCTTCTTCACCCAAGGGGTTAACTACTGCACTGTAATTGTTCAGTGGCTACTTTCCTCTTGGTAAGGGTAGAAGAGACTCTTTAGCTATGGTAAGCAGCTCTTCTAGGAGAAGGACACTCCAAAATCAAACCATTGTTCTCTATTCTTGGGTAGTGCCATAGCCTCTGTACCATGGTCTTACACTGCCTTGGGTTAGAGTTCTCTTGCTTGAGGGTACACTTGGGCACACTTTTCTATCTAGTTTCTCTTCCTCTTGTTCTGTTAAAGTTTTTATAGTTTAAATAGGAAATATTTATTTTAATATTGTTACTATTCCTAAAATGTTCTATTTTCCTTTTTCCTTATTTCCTTTCCTCACTGGGCTATTTTCCCTGTTGGGGCCCCTGGGCTTATAGCATCCTGCTTTTCCAACTAGGGTTGTAGCTTAGCATTTAATAATAATAATAATAATAGCTATGGTAAGCAGCTCTTCTAGGAGAAGGACACTCCAAAATCAAACCATTGTTCTCTATTCTTGGGTAGTGCCATAGCCTCTGTACCATGGTCTTACACTGCCTTGGGTTAGAGTTCTCTTGCTTGAGGGTACACTTGGGCACACTTTTCTATCTAGTTTCTCTTCCTCTTGTTCTGTTAAAGTTTTTATAGTTTAAATGGGAAATATTTATTTTAATATTGTTACTATTCCTAAAATGTTCTATTTTTCCTTATTTCCTTTCCTCACTGGGCTATTTTCCCTGTTGGGGCCCCTGCTTTTCCAACTAGGGTTGTAGCTTAGCATTTAATAATATTAATAA
>NC_090767.1:12741047-12880944 GCF_036898095.1 Palaemon carinicauda
AATTTGACTCAATTTTGGTACTAACCAAATCTAGTCTGTATAAGGAGAGCAACTGGTAATAGACATATGCAACATAACGCCTAACCAGTCCACTACCTAAAACTATCAACAGTGAATTAACCACTTTAACGTCTCCCCTGATGCCAATACTACTATTATCATTACTAGCCAAGCTACAACCCTACTTGGAAAAGCAGGAGGCTAGAATCCCAAGGGCTCCAATATGGTAATTAGCCCCGTGAGGAAAGGAAAATAAGTTAACAGGTAGAACAGTGTGGCAGAGAGTACCCTCAAGCAAGAGAACTTTAACCGAAGACAGAGGAAGACCATGGTACAGAGGCTATCAGTTAGAAAATACAGATGGCTAACACCACTCTGCTGTATCTCATTCAACTGTTTATCATGAATTACGCGACTACCATTTTTAAAACTGGATCGTTGCGAGTTTACATACGACAAAAAACAGGATTTTAACAGAACCTCTGATAAACTGGAATGAAAGTTCTCAGAGGTCATTCCTCAAAACTACCTTCAAGAGAGGAATGAGACAAGTACGAGGTAAACTTCCCTTTAAAGGCCGCTCATGAATGGCAGAGGCAAGGGACAATGACATTGCCCTAGCAAGCAGGACAATACCCTAGAGACTGACCATATTACATATGATCAGCGCCCAAGCTTTCTCTCCACCTAAGCTAGGACCATGGATGGCCAGGCAATGGCTGCTAATGACTCAACAGATAGACCTATAGGCTCCCCTAGTCCCCCACCCCCCATCCTTAGCTCACAAGGATGGTGAGGTTGCAGCAACCTGAGAAACTTAACAAGTTTGAGCGGGACTTGAACCAAAGTCTGGCGTTTACCAGTCAGGAACGCTACTACATCGGCCACCACAATCGTAAAGGACTATTTTTCTCTAAAACTGGTAGGTGATATTACTGTTTGAATCCTAATCAAACGTATGGAGGCTGTAATGGTACAGGCATACAAAGAGACATAGGGAAAATTACCCCACAAGGAAGATGACAAGATGATGGGTGTGGCACTACCTGGTGGGAGAAGGTTAGGTAGACCAAAACTGATATGGATTGAACGTGTGGAGAGATAGACATGAGGGAGTTGGGATAGAGCGGGGAAGATGCTGCACTGGACCAAAGGAAATGGAAGAATGAGTTGAGGAACCATTAGAGAAAAAAGAAGAAATTAGTGACTCAACAATCTAGATGACTTTATATATACATGATAAATCCGTAGATAACTAAATGTATCTACAGTATGTATGCGTATGAGTTTACTTATTAATTTTCCACATTTTGTTTTCTCTATTTCAAACCCTCAAAACCTTAATCCCCTTTAATAAGTACTCACAAAAGCATATATTTTGTAATTGAACTGAACCAAACCAGGATTCGAACGTGAATTATTTTCGGGGTTTTACCCTTAAAAATAACATTGTAAGGACAGTGCGGACGGAAAGGTAGGATGAAACTGGCCCCAAATCAGATTGAAGTGCCTGCCAAAATATATGTGTTTTCTTACACTTACAAATATATGAATTATGGGTTAACAGGAACATGTTATGAAATGTTACATATATCAAAATGTAGCTCTGGTAGAGCGGAATATATATACATGGGAAACCACAGTGTGGCGAAAAGAGAATTCAAATAAATAAGTAGTTTGTCGATTTTCTGGACGATTAAGGGATCGGTGTCCTTACAAGTACTCCCCCCCCCAAGACATCGGGCGGCGTAGAGGGCTGATGATCAATCTTCGTATCTCTTCGGGCGTCGGAGGGTTTCTCTTGTTTTTGAACGGAGGGGCGCGCTGGCGGTCGGTGTAAGGATCTCTTCCTCTTGACGTCGTTTGATGATTTTTCCTTCGTTGGGCGGCTTGTTTTGTGGCGGAACTCTGGGTCTGCCAGGTCCAGCGGAGGCGGTGTCGCTTCCTTCGAGAAACGCTGGTTTCACGCGGTCTATTGAGACCCAGTCCTCTTGGCCATGGATGTCGAGAAGGAAGGCTTTCGTTGTCTTTTTAATTACCCGGTAGGGACCTCGATAAGGTCTAGTCAGTGGTTGTCGATGAGCGTCGACACGGAGGAAAACGTACTTGCAGTCATCCAGGCTTTTTGGCTTGAAGTGCTTGGTTCTGTCCTGGTAAGTTTTGAGACACGGCCTGAACTTCCTGGCGATGTCCCTTAGGTGTTCCAGCTGCGTGTCGTCGGTTGATGAGGGAAAGAATTCGCCAGGAACTGCGAGCGCTTCCCCGTAAACTTTTTCGGCGGGCGAAGGTTTGCCGTCTGCGCGAGGGGCGGTGCGAAGGCCGAGGAGTACCCAAGGAAGTCGTGATTTCCAGTCCCCGTCGGTGCAGCTCGCCATCAGGGACGCCTTGAGGGCGCGGTGCGTTCTTTCGACCATGCCGTTTGCCGCGGGGTTGTATGCCGTGGTGCTGTGGAGCGTCGTCCCCATCAGGTTCGCCAAAGCAAGCCATATTTCTGAGAGGAAAGCGGGGCCTCTGTCAGTCGTGATGTCGTCAGGAACGCCAAACCTGCTCACCCAGCTTGACAGGAGGGCTTCGGCACATGCTTGAGTCGTAGCTTCGGTAATCGGCGATGCCTCCAACCACCTCGTGGAGCGATCGATGATCATAAGTAGGTAGCGAGCGGATCCAGAAGGGGGCAATGGTCCCACGACGTCGATGTGTATATGTCCGAAACGTCTTTTTGGCTGGGGAAAATCGCCCACCCCCGATTCGGTGTGACGGCTGACCTTGCTTGACTGGCAGTTGATGCATGACCTCGCCCATTCCCGGGCGTCCTTTTTTATCCCTGGCCAGACAAACTTTTCAGACAGAAGGCGAGCGGTGGTGCGTCCTGAGGGGTGCGAAAGTCCATGGATGATATCGAATATTTTCCTTCTGCAGGAGGCTGGTACCCAGGGACGAGGGCGGCCCGTGCTGGTGTCGCAAAGAATAGTTACTCCTGCTGGTCCGAGGGGAACCGCACTTATCTTGAGCGCGGATGGCTCCGTCAGGTGAACCTGTGCTTCTCGGTCGGTGCGTTGTTCAGTTGCGAGATTGGCGTAGTCGATTCCCAGGTGGATCGCGTCAATTTCAATCCTTGAAAGGGCGTCCGCGACTGGGTTTTTCTTTCCTGGGACGTAACGTATGGTGCACCCGAATTCGGCGATTGATGCGAGATGACGTTGTTGTCGGGATGACCATGCGTCCGTTGATTTCGTGAAGGCGTGGACGAGGGGTTGATGATCCGTTGCAATCGTGAAGGGGGTACCCTCCAAGATGTGCCTGAAGTGGCGGACGGCGAGGTAGACGGCGAGGAGTTCCCTATCGAAAGTGCTGTATCTTGTTTCGGCGGGTTTCAATTTCTTGCTGAAGAATGCCACCGGTCGAGGAGAACCATCGACGAGTTGCTCAAGCACAGCCCCGCAGGCGATGTTGCTGGCGTCGGTCGTTAGTCGCAGGGGCGCGTTGTCATCGAAATGAGCCAGGGTGGTGGCATTCGCAAGGTCATACTTCGTCCGAGCGAATGCCTGTTGCTGGGGCAAGCCCCACTCGAGTTTTTTTGCTTTCCCTTTCAGGACGTCGTCGAGGGGTGACAGGGTTTGTGCGATGTTGGGGATGAAGCGCCTGTAGTAATTGACCATTCCCAAGAACTCCTGAAGTTGGCGGATGGTCGTAGGCATTGGGAACTTCCTGATGGCGTCGACCTTGGTTGTCATGGGTTTTACCCCACGCGAGGATACGCGGTGACCAAGGAAATCCACTCCCTCCGCACCGAACGTGCATTTGTCGAAGCGCACGACTAGGCCGTTCTCCTGTAGGCGCTTGAGGACGGTGCGGACGTGTCCCCGGTGTTCCTCCTTGGTTTTTGAGAATATCAGGATGTCGTCGACGTAGCAGACGCAGAAAGGTAGGTCACCCAGAATGCTATCCATTAGTCGTTGGAAGGTCGCCCCGGCGTTGCGTAGACCGAAGGTTGAGTAAGCGAAGGTGTAGGATCCGAACGGCGTTACAATGGCAGTTTTCGGGATATCTTCCGGGAATACGGGGACCTGGAAATAAGACTTGAGGAGGTCCATCTTGGTAAAAAACTTTGCGCCGTGCAACGCGTTCGTTAGGTCCTGCATGTTGGGCAGCGGGTAATGATCGGGCGTTGTGATGAGGTTGAGGCGCCTGTAGTCGCCGCAAGGTCTCCAGGACCCGTCCGGCTTTTTAACCATGTGCAGGGGTGATGCCCAGGGGCTCGATGCTTTCTTACAGATACCCATGCGTTCCATGTCCTCGAAGGCGCGTTTGGCATCCTTCAGTTTCTGAGGCGGGAGGCGGCGGAATTTGGCGTGAGTGGGAGGTCCTGTCGTTGTGATGTGGTGGTAGATACCATGCTTGGACGGGGAACCTGGCGAGTGTCGAAGCTCGGGCTTGAAAACCTCGGGAAACTCTCGTAGGAGGTCGGCGTAGGGGTGCGTCGTTACGGCGGATACGGACATTGTTGCAGGGCCATGTTCAAGGGCGCGAGACTGGCAGGTTCCCGTGTCGATGAGACGTCTGTTAGCGACATCGACGAGGAGTCCATGGTGGGCGAGGAAATCCGCACCGAGGAGGGGGCAATTGACGTCGGCGATAGCGAAGGGCCAAGAATACGGACGGCCCATGATAGATATCTTGAGGGTCTTGATCCCATAGCACCGTATGGGAGATCCGTTGGCAGCGATGAGTGAGGGAGCGTTTTTTTTCGGGACCACGGTCTAGGTCGGACTTCGAAGGAGGGAACGTTGACTGCACTGCGCCGGTGTCCACCATGAGTCTACGGTTGGAAATGGTATCGAGGATACAGAAACCAATCTTGTTTTGGTTAACTGCGGCTGCGATGGTGGCAGGTGGATGCTTCTGGCGTCATCTTCTAGGGAAACTGCATGGTGCTCTACATTTCTTGGCGTCACTGCCGAACTGTTGGTGGTAGAAGCACCATGCCGGATTAGGCCTAGGGTTCGGTCGCGTCAGTTGCGGTGGTTTCTTTCTTGATAGAATGTTGATTTCGTCGTCCTCAAGGGCCATTGCCGAGGAGTCTATGGAAGAGCAGCTGCTGAAGGAGGAGAACGGAGGCGGTGTTGACGATGATGCTCCGAGGCGAGATGCTTTGGAGGCCTCGTGGAGCTTCTGAGCCTTCGACAGGAGTTCGTTCATCGGGAGCGTGTCGGCGTCTGTCAATTGGGCCCGTACGTCCTGTGGTAGGCGTCGAAGAAAGATTTCGCGAGATAAGCTAATCTCACGTCGTCAGCCGTTGCTGTCTGTTTCGGGGAGCATAAGCAGGCCGGTTAGCTCGTCCCACGCCTCGACAGGAGAGGTGTCACCCATGGGCTTGCCGGCGAGGTCCAGTACTTTCTGTGCCCTTGCTGAGACAGAGAGGGAGTAGATACCGATGAGTTTCGTTCTCAGGTCGTCGTATGAAACTTGGCCGGCCTGGGCGTCGAGCCATGGGGAAATCTTGTCGAATACCTCTTCAGGTGTGGAGGTGAGAACGATGTCAGCCTTGGCGCAGGAGTCGCTGAGTCTAGCGACGCGGAAGAGTACGTCCGCTCTCAGGAACCAGGAAGCGGTGTTGTGTTGAGAAAAGGGCGGCAGTTTGACTTTGGGCGTGGAGGCGAGGCCGTTGGGTGTGATGGGTGTGTTGCTTCCTGCATCGTGGCCAGACGACGAGTCGGCGAAGAGGTGAGAAGTTGATATGTCGGTTAAGCTCATCCTACTGCCTTACGTTCACCGAAGTGTGGGAGAACCAAAGGCAGGCTCGTGCCTAAGGTAACGGAATATGTAGAAGGTAGCACGGCCGTAATAAGTCCGTTAATGGCAAAGCCAAAACCGCTGATGCTACTTTCAACTCCGGGGTCACCAGTTGTAAGGACAGTGAGACAAGCGTCACCAAGATTAACTGATACTTTATTCGAATGTGCACGGAAGTATATTATAAGGTGCGGACGGAAAGGTAGGATGACACTGGCGCCAAATCAGATTGAAGTGCCCGCCAAAATATATGTGTTTTCTTACACTTACAAATATATGAATTATGGGTTAACAGGAACATGTTATGAAATGTTACATATATCAAAATGTAGCTCTGGTAGAGCGGAATATATATACATGGGAAACCACAGTGTGGCGAGAAGAGAATTCAAATAAATAAATAGTTTGTCGATTTTCTGGACGACGAAGGGATCGGTGTCCTTACAACATGTGAACAAAACATTGGGGGTACACTATTCTATCGTATTTCTCTTCCTCTTGTTTTGTTTAAGTTTTTATAGTTTACATAGGAAATGTTTATTTTAGTATTACTGTTCCTGAAATATTTTATTTTTCTTGTTTCCTTTCCTCACTGGGCTATTTTCCCCGTTGGAGCCCCTGGGCTTTTAGCATTCTGCTTTTCCAACTAGGGTTGTAGCTTAGCATATAATAATGATAATAATAATAATAATATATGAGAGAGAGAGAGAGAGAGAGAGAGAGAGAGAGAGAGAGAGAGAGAGAGGGAGAGGGAGAGAGAGGGAGAGGGAGAGAGAGAGAGAGAGAGAGAGAGAGAGAGAGAGAGAGAGAGAGAGAGAACAAAACTTACATTGAACACCATCGTAACTCAAGACTTCTTAACTAACATCAAGCCCTGGGAGCCTAATAAGAGCGGCAACGCAGGAACCAGAATAACTGAAAATTGTGAACTTTGAAGAATTAAACCAAATAATTTTATCTGATACCAACGAAACCTTATCCAGAGGTTCAAACTGACTCCCTAAATACAACATTAAATTCCATTTAATATGAATTGGAGGTAGAAGCCTTTTTTTTAACCTATAAAAGATTTTTAAACTTTTTATAATCATCTGTATCTTTCTACTTTCACACCAAGGAAAACACATATGTGGCTGCAATATCAGGAGGCCAAGAGGGCTTTGAAAAAATCCTATATTATTATTATCATAATTACTTCCTAAGCTACAACCCTAGTTGGAAAAGCAAGATTCTATAAACCAAGGGGCTCCAACAGGGAAAATAGTCCAGTGATGAAAAAAACAAGAAAAAATAAGATATTTTAAGAACTACATTAGAATATTTCCTAAATTAATTATAAAAACTTTAACAAAACAAGAGGAAGAGAAATAAGAATAGAATAGTGTGCCTGAGTGTACCCTCAAGCAACTCTAACCCAAAACAGTGGAAGACCTTGATACAGAGGCTTTGGCACTACCCAAGACTAGAGAACAATGTTTTGATTTTGGAGTGTCATTCTCCTAGACAAGCTGCTTACCATAGCTAAAGAGTCTCTTCTACCCTTAACAAGAGGAAAGTAGCCACTGAACAATTACAGTACAGTAGTTAACCCCTTGGGTGAAGAAGAATTGTTTGGTAATCTCAGTGTTGTCAAGTATGAGGATCGAGGAGAATGGAGAAAGAATATGCCAGGCTATTCGGTGTATGTGTAGGCAATGGGAAAGTGAACCGTAACCAGAGAGAAGGATCCAATGTAGTACTGTCTGGCCAGTCAAAGGACCCCATAATTCTCTATTATTATTATTATTATTATTACTATCCAAGCTACAACCCTAGTTGGAAAAGCAAGATGCTATAAGCCCAGGGGCTCCAACAGGGAAAAATAGCCCAGTGAGGAAAGGAAATAAGGAAATAAATAAATGAAGAGAACAAATTAACAATAAATCATTCTAAAAACAGTAACAACGTCAAAACAGATATGTCATATATAAACTATTAACAACATCAAAAACAAATATGCATTTGCTCCAACTTTGAACTTTTGAAGTTCTACTGATTCAACCACCCGATTAGGAAGATCATTCCACAACTTGGTAACAGTTAGCTGAAATATGAGGCGGTTATGTCCTTGCGGTTGTCCGTGAGGATCTCCCATTTATTATTGGAATTGGTTTCCTTGCTAGATGAGGCCCCATGTCTGTGAAAATCTGACAGAGCGGAAACTTTCTCTATAAGAAACATCCTTACATAAACATTCCCACATTCCCAAACATGATAGAGACTAGAAAATTCACTGGAGAAGGTGGACACTCTCAATCATGATGATATTGTGAGGGAGACCATATTGAAATTGCAAATTTATGTCGATCACTGGTTATACCTAAACGTTCCTGATTCACACCTACATCTAAGAACAAGAACTATTCCGTTATTCATCCTGCTACGACATCGATTTCCCAGAGCGAAACGAGAGAAATGAGATATTCGTCTCTCGTTAGAAATAAAAATTCTACTTTGGGGAAAGATTTCTTGACCTTGTGCCTCCATTTCTCGATATTGTTTATGCCAAAGGTGTCGTGTTGTCAAGAGTGCACAGCAATGACATTTTCTTTCACTAGATAATCAGGCAGAATTAAAACCTTGAACATGGCGAGTAATTCTACGCAATTTATGAGCATTTGTAATTCCTGATAGAGGATTAATCTCCAGAGTAGCTCCCCATCTTACCAGACAGATTCAGAAACTTGCGATTTCCTCGCTTAAGTAGACCGGTAAAAATCCCACAAATCAAAAAGTTGAGAATTGTTTTTGATGGATGGAATGAGATAGGAACTGGTTTTGGCTATAAGATCTGTCCCATCCTGGTTAAGATAAAACTGAAAGGGCAATATAAGAATTTTTTTGGGCTCAGGCCATGTCGTCCTGATGGAAGGTTCCTTCAGTAGCTTCCTAAGGGTATATATGACTACAGTGATATTCCCAGAGAATTAAACTAAAGGTTTCACAGAATTCTAACTTCTGGCGCGAGTACCCTTAAGGTTTCCCTTTAGGATATCGTATAATAACAGGGGACGTATTCTTGATACGCCACATAGCTATCTGCACCCCCACATAGCGTTTACGCTTCGAGGGGGAAGTTGGTGGCAAGATATGGGAGGAGCCGTTACAAAGTTCTCCTCCTCCGTTACTGTTACGGTACTCGGATGACATCATAAACGACGCCATCTTGGCTGACGTCATCACCGCGCGCGTCCCCCATTCCTTCTGTAGTAGCGTCTATAACCAGGTGTTTTTTCCCACTTGTTCGCTATTTACTGCCAGCATATCACAATCTTCAGCTTCTTCTGCCTCTGGAAAGTTGAGTACCTTATTCTTATATTGTATAAATTAGCTCTGGCCGTAAAGTAACGCTATTTTATCTTTAAATACTGTGTTTTGTGGTGGAGCTATTGCCTAACCGGAAGCGTCCCTGAGGCTGTTGTTCACTTCGCATGCTTTATTTAGTTAGCCAGAACAACTGTCCGGGTTTCTTAACTAATTATCAGTATTAGTTATTTAGTCTTCATTGCTAGGAATTAGTTATATTATGCCAATAGTATTCTTTAATTTCGGCGAGTGTAGGTAGCTGAATTTATGACGCTAGAGATGCTAGCCCAGTCGCCTAGGCGTTTTAGTTTACTCTCATGCATGATATAATAAGTGTTCCTGGTGTTAATTTAAATGAAGATACAGTATTAGGCAAATATACATATAAAATTCAGTGATTGCACATGGGTTTTTCTCCTTCTAGAGAGTATACAAAGGGTTTTGATGATCTTGGTAGTCAATTCCTTTGCCCCTTACCTAATGTCTTAGGGGCTTTTGTATACTTTCACACCTCCCCGGTTACCTTTACGCTAAGGTAATCTCTCCTCCCTCTGAGGTAGCCTAGGCTACATCCTAGCCCTCCTTCCCTTGAATCGTATTCAAGTGAGGTTAGGCTAGGATTTTCTTTCCCTGTCCAGAGCAATAGTTCATGAGCTTTGAGTTAGAGTCAGTACCTCAGAGTAACAGTCGTTTGCCCCCAGCTACCCCATTAGGTGAATGAACTCTCCTTTTGGTCTCCGCTGGATGGCAAAAGGGGGGGCGCTCTGCCCTCCCCCATAGGCCACACCTGGTAGGGTTACGACCCTTCCTCCCTGTGGCCTAGCGACTTGTCCTGCGCCTACCTTCTCTGGGCTAGGGGATACGCTTTCCCTAGCCTAGGTTAGGCAGGCTCTAGGATTCTGTTTCTTTATAGTTTGGGATGGCATGGCCATGCCGTTCTCTTACTAAACTAACCCACCCTAGGCTGGAGAATGTATTCTTCCTATACCTGGGATGGTGCCGGTACTGAAACAGAATCCCCTTTAGGGTGTTGGGGAAGGCTCACACCAACCCCCACACCCCTTCACAGGACCCTTTCCCCCTCCCCTCTGTCCTTTGGTGATGGCCTAGCCATCACACCCCTGTCCACCGTCCTACAACTTGACCGAGTGCTGGCGGGTTGTGGGGTCGGCCTGGTCTTTTAGCCTGCTAGACCAAGCCGTTTAGCTTCTGGCACATAGTTGAACTATGGGATAGCGTAACGACAGGTCGGTCTGCCGGCGGGAGACCTCCCTGCTATCTTAGAGTGTTCTTAGGTCCTCCCTTGGACCGCCACCCGCAACCCTAGCTGACCGCTGGCTGAGTTGCGGCTGGATGGAAGCCTGATCATAATGTTCTTCCTTCCATTTGAACCCTCCTTCTCGAGGAAGGCGAGGTTAGGGTAGTGAGCTGCCACCCTTCACTCTCCCTTCCTCTTTGCTTTCTCTCTCTCTCAATCAAGTGCCGGTCCACTGTCGCACAACTCTGCCGGCAACAGCCGACAGCATAGCCTAGGTCTCTTCTCAGTCTCAAAGATCGATGACAGGGTAGGAGTACCTACAGCCGGTTGCGTGCCCGCTGCCGGCGGTCGCCGACATGTCGGTGATCTGCCATCAATACTTGAGGTCGTCTCCCTTTCCCCGCTACATAGACTGATGGCTGGAATGGGTTACCCTCAATCGGAGATCCACCAGCCCCCGGCGTACCTCTGATGCGCCGGCTCCACCTAATTCATATATTACGACAGTGGGCTGTCATCTTTCTCTAACCCTGCCGGCAGTGCACCGGCAGTGTCTGTTGTATGGCTGTATACAGTAGCCAGTACATCTGTGGTATAGTAAATACCCTAGACAGAAAACTATGGTGTATAGTTATGCAATAGATAATTTTCTAGCATACTCTGTGCATCCATGCGCAGTCCCTTGCCGGGACCTATCTGAATTGGGGATAATTATTTCCCCTTTTCACTATGCTGAATGATCTCAGCTCTCTCCCTTTCACCACTACTAATACCTCGGAGGATAGCTTCCCCCTTAGGGCTTACCCGAACGAAAGCCCTAGAGTTAGTAATGGTGTAAGGTCACGGCAATTGGCTGGGCGGGATTCACAAGTATGTGTCTTTCCCGCTTCATTTCCAGCTTACCTATCCTAAGCTTACACTTGGAAAGGAATCTTATACTGTAATTTGGATTACATTAAGACTAATCTAGTATTACTTCAAGTCCATCATTATAGACTTCCACATACTCATGTACCCCTTTCTTCTTTACAGGAGGAGTACATTCGGTGTGAGAGCGCCTTCTGCAGCGTTCGGCGCCGTGACTTCTACGGCCACCTGGCGTGCCGAACCCATGCCAGCTGCTCCGTCACCCAGGGATCTCTGAGGTACTGGGACCCGCAGGTTTGCACAGTCAGCAAGGACCTGCTCAACGAGGCGTTCGAGGCTCCCCAGTCTGCGGAGTCGAGGGACATCGCTCGCGAGAAACTACGCAAGTGGGTGCATGGTTTCCAAAAGAACGCCACGGGGCCCTATCTCCCCAGCGAGATGAGAGCTATGCTCTTTCCTAAGGCATCTGCGGATGCTGTCATCCCCAAACCCGAGATCCCCTGCGTCCAACTGACGGTCGACCCAGATGTTTCGGACGCACTTCAGGACATCCATCTCGACAATGATGAAAGGATGTCAGAGGTGTCGGATACCACCGAAAGGACCCTGATGGCCGAGGGTCAAGAAGAGGAACCTACAGAGGCTCCTGACTCTGAAGAAGAAGGCACCCCTGCGCCCTCTATCGCTTCCGTAGTCATCTCAGAACCAGTCCCCTCTACATCGTCCATTCCCATGCCCACAAGAGCAGACGACTCCATGGACAATTTCCAGGCCATGATGGCGGTCCTCGAGGAGAGGCTCTGCAAGAGGGACGAGGATTTCAAAAGAGAAATCCTCCGTTTGACGAAGCAACCTCAGAAGAAGATCAACTTGAAGGACCTTCCCTCCTGCTCCGTGACTAACCCATCGAGGCATGCTGAGCACATGCCTATCACTAGTGGCAGGATCTTCGTTAACGACAAGCTAGGCGCCGTCCCCCTTGAAAAGGTGGAATTCTGGCCTAGCTTTGGGGCGTACCCAGACTGCTACATTCGCCTCAAGTCTGAACCTGTTTCCAAGGAGGAAACCGAGCCGAAGGAGGTCATTGTGTTTGACCACGCTAAGGCTCAATCACTGCTAGCCGGCTGTTAGAAGGACAAGGGCTACACCAACTCGAAGGTGCCGGCCCTGAGCATGAAACACCCATCTTTTTTTGCTCCAAACACCATGGTCTTTCCCTTCGCGGAGAAGTCCCTTCTGGCTGTTTTGAAGGCGGTGGAGGAAGGAAAACCATGCCCTACATTGGAGGAATGTAGGCCCCTCTCCCTCGCCCTACCCCCCAACAACAAGAACTGGAAGGACATCCAGTTAACTTTGACCGTGGGAAAGTTGGAGGCCAACATCGCTGGACGACAGTTCAGTGAGAACCTCCCCAAGCTCTCCGAATATCTCCTTCGTCGGGAGCAGGACACGAAAGAGAGGCTGGCTACCTACCTTTCCCTCCAGGTGCTCATGGAGACAATGGCTGGGGAACAGCGGACCCCAGGTGTCTACTTGGTCTTAGCCAAGACCCACCTCGCAACCCTGACGAAAGATTTCTATAGCTTCGTCAGGGCACGGAGGGCCTGCAGAGAGTTCGTGTTTTTGTCTGCCGCAGTAAAACACGAACCAAGGAAGCTGATTTCCTCCAACATTTGGGGGAAAGATCTCTTTCCCAATGACCTTGTAAAGGAGATCGTTGACAAGGCCGCCAAGGAGAACAGGAACCTTCTCCAAAAGTGGGGCATGTCAGCAAAGAGGAAATCTTCTCCGGATGAGGGCCCCCAACCGAAGAAGAAGTCCAAGAAGCCAAGACCACAGCCGCGTCAGGCTAAACATCAGCTTCCTGCAACCGCTGCTCCCCAGTTCGTGGCTCAGCCCCAACAAACTTTCCAACTGGTACCCCAGCCGGTGGTGACTCGGTCACCAGCCTTCACGCCCGCCTGCGAGAGGCAGTCGACTACCTTTCGTCCCAGAGGTAGAGGCACCGGCAGAGACTCCTCTCGACATCCCTCCAGAGGGAGAGGAGGCAAGGGAGCAAGCGGCCGAGGTGGTAAACCCTCGGGTAACGAGAAGCAATGAGATGCTTCCGGTGGGAGGAAGACTCAGCCTCTTCCAGGATCGTTGGACCTTCGATCCCTGGGCTCACAGCATCATTGTGGAGGATTAATTTCATTTTAATTTATTTTTTTTTTGCCAAATCGAGAGAGAGAGAGAGAGAGAGAGAGAGAGAGAGAGAGAGAGAGAGAGAGAGAGAGAGAGAGAGAGAGAGAGAGAGAGAGAGAGAGAGAGAGTGAGTGAGTGGTTATTTGCTTTAGTTTAGAGAGAGAGAGTTTGGTTTAGTTTTGTTAAATCGAGATATTTTATTTGCTTTAGCTTTGTCAAATCGAGAGAGAGAGAGAGAGAGAGAGAGAGAGAGAGAGAGAGAGAGAGAGAGAGAGAGAGAGAGAGAGAGAGAGAGAGAGAGAGAGTGTTTATTCGTTTTAGTTTTGTCAGAGAGAATTTTATTTGCTTTAGTTTTAACAAAGAGAGAGAGAGAGAGAGAGAGAGAGAGAGAGAGAGAGAGAGAGAGAGAGAGAGAGAGAGAGAGAGAGAGAGAATTTAATTTGCTTTAGTTTTGCTAGATCGCGCGCGCGCGCGCGCGAGAGAGAGAGAGAGAGAGAGAGAGAGAGAGAGAGAGAGAGAGAGAGAGAGAGAGAGTATGTGTGTTTGTGTGTCCGCGGTGCGCGCCGACGAACAAGTGGTAGTTAGCGAATGATTGTTTGTAGTGGGAAAGACTGTCGGTATATTTGAGGTTGTTTGTTTACCTTTTAAGCTTGGTTAGGGCGGTAATGAATGTCTTGGGCGAAAGGATTTTTGCTATTTGACTGTAGCAGGAGTCGGTTGTTTTTTTTTTTTTTTGTTCATTGACAGCCGGCTTTGTAGCGATTTTTCTTGTATCGGAGTAAGTACTGTTTTTATTTATTTTTGTTAGGCGCGATCATGAATGATAGAAAGTTTATTATTTATCTTTGATTATAGTGCGATAGTTTAGTTAGTTAGGAGTTTTCGTAAGCGTTTTTTCTTTTTATTGCAGGCCGTAATTCCTCCTTTGGACTCTTTGGATTCCTTTAGACTCCTTGGAGTTTTAGGTTGGCCTTGAAGGTGTTGCTTGCCTACCTGCTTTGTATGAATAGCTTGATGATGACGACCTGGGCCGTATAATATGAACATAGGAATAGACTGCAGATACTGTATATATATATTTACATAGAATTTTGAGCGTTGACGACCCGGCTGGAAATAGATTTATTCCTTACGATGATGATGATGATGATGACATAATGATGATGAACACCGATAATGTGAATGGACAGTCGAATTGACTCTAGTTATTGTTTGCCTGGAAGTTGTGGCAATTGGCTACAAGGACTGTTGCCAGTGTGTGGAGTCTGTGGACGACGGTTACCACACAACTTATATATTGAATATTTTAGCGTTTTCGCTTATGTTGGTGTTAATGTGATTTATTTCTGGGTTGTGGTATACGATTTGGTTTAGTATTAAGTGATTTGTTTTAGTGTTAAGTATTTTCGGTACTGTGTGAGAAATAAGTGTTTTCGGTAATGTGTGAACTATTGGTGTTGGGTTTGTAAAGTTTTCTAATTATTGGTGAGTTTTGTGTACCACACACACCGTTATATTATTTAAATATAAGTCTGTTATTTTTTTGTCTGTTTGGGTTAAGTCTGGTTAATGAAGTGTTTTGTTTTTGGTTGAGTTTAATATAGTTTTAAGGTTATGTTTTGTTTGTTTTTCCCTTCGTGCAATCGTCCAGTTTGAAGTAAAGTAAGGGGAAAGTTTGTATTGTGGGATATTTGAAAGTAAGAGTGATCAAAGGTGTGGGGGTTTGTTTTTGTTTACATCCCGCCACATAAATTTGGCGCCCGAACAGGGACTGTCAAAGGTGAGATTGAAACTGGACTGTTGGACAAGGGTAAATAGGTTTAGGAATTACTTAAAATATTAATGGTATCGAAATGTAAGAAATGGAAGAACAGTTGTATATTTTAAAGGAGGAATTGCGGTTGTCTAATGAGCGAGAGGAGAGGTTGTTGTTGGAGAATGCGAGGTTAAGTGGTAAGAAAGGAGCTGGGAAACACCACCACCAGTTTTCCACCGATTCTTCCAACACTCCACCCCCGTTCTGGAAGAATACGTCCAATAACTCTTGAACAAGAAGGCGATCAAGAGGGTAAAGTTCACCAGGTTCCAAGGAAGACTATTCTGTGTTCCCAAGAAGGACTCCGACAAACTCAGAGTCATTCTGGACTTGTCCCCTCTCAACAGGTTCATAGTGAAAGACAAGCTCAAAATGCTGACTCTTCAGCACATAAGAGCCCTACTGCCTCAAAAGGCATACACAGTCTCGATAGACATGGCGGACGCCTACTGGCACATTCCAATGAATCGCCAGACTTCCTCCTACCTAGGATTCAGGCTTCAAAGAAGACAGTACACCTACAGATCCATGCCCTTCGGGCTAAACATAGCCCCAAGGATCTTCACGAAGCTTGCAGAGACAATCGTTCAACAACTACGCCTACAAGGCGTCCAGGTGATGGCTTACCTGGACGATTGGCTGGTGTGGGCAGCATCAGAAGAAGAATGCCTGCAAGCTTCCACAAAGGTGACCCAATTCTTGGAACATTTGGGCTTCAAGATCAACACCAAAAAGTCTCGACTTTCTCCAGTTCAGAAGTTCCAATGGCTAAGTATCCATTGGGACCTCCAGTCACACCTACTTTCCATTCCACTGAAGAAGTGGAAGGAAATAGCAAGATCAGCCAAGAGACTTCTCAAATCCAAACAGATTTCAAGACGACAACAGGAACGGATGCTCGGCTCCCTTCAGTTTGCTTCAGTGACAGACCCAGTGCTCACAGCTAAAAGATGCATCGGGAGTCTGGAGAAGATACGTATCAAACGCTCGAAGAGATCTCAAGAGACCTCGGCCGACTCGGCTACGATCACTCCTCAAACCGTGGTCGGAGGCAAAGAACCTGAAAAGGTCGGTACCCCTTCAAGTACCGCCACCCTCGGTCGTTATCCATACGGACGCTTTGCTAGAAGGATGGGGGGGGGGGGGGGGGTCACTCCCATCAACGTCAAGTTCAAGGAACATGGTCTCCCCTATTCAAGACGTTTCACATCAACATCTTGGAGGCCATGGCAGTCCTTCTCACCCTGAAGAGGCTGTCCCCACGTCCCTCAGTCCACATTCGATTGACCCTGGACAGCGACGTCGTGGTCAGATATCTCAATCGTCAGGGCTCAAGATCGGCCCAACTCAACCAAGTGTTGTTGCATATCTTCCGCCTGGCGGAGAAGAAAAGATGGCACCTTTCAGCAGTTCACCTTCAAGGATTCCGCAACGTGACGGCAGATGCTCTATCCAGGACAGCCCTGATAGAGTCAGAATGATCCCTAGACGCAGACTCATTCTCCTTCATCTCCCAAGAAGTCCCAGAACTGCAGATCGACCTCTTCACTACGAGCGACAACAAGAAACTTCCTCGATACGTGGCCCCATATGAGGACCCCCGAGCGGAAGCGGTGGACGCCATGTCCCTGGACTGGAATAGATGGACCTAGATTTACCTGTTCCCTCCACCCAACCTTCTGCTAAAAGTCCTCACCAAGCTTAGATCCTTCCAAGGAATAGCGGCCCCAGAGCAACTGGTTCCCATTGATCCTGGAGTTACAACCCAAGCTAATTCCCCTGCCGGACCCAGTTTTAACCCAACAAGTCGATTGTCTTCGCTTCATCACAGAAAACCCGAGACATTCATCTCATGATTTTCTCTCCCTAGCCGTCAAGAAGAGGTTTGGGATTTCGAAGGAAAGCTTAGACTTCTTAGAGGAATATAAAACAAAATCTACCAGAAGGCAATATGAGTCATCTTGGAAGAAATGGGTGGCCTTTGTCAAGGCAAGAAATCCTAACGAAATATCAATGGATTTTTGTTTGTCCTTCTTCATTCACCTTCATGGACAAGGCTTGACAGCCAACACGATTTCCACGTGCAAATCGGCCCTGACAAGACCCTTACTATATGCCTTCCAAATAGACCTGTCTAGTGACATTTTCAACAAGTTTCCGAAGGCATGTGCTAGACTCGGACCTGCACCCCCTCCGTACCCATCTCCTGGTCTCTTGACAAGGTGCTACATTTTGCCTCAAGTTTGGACAATGAAACTTGCCCTCTGAATGATTTGACTCAGAAAGTGATTTTCTTATTTGCTCTAGCCTCAGGGGCTTTAGTCAGTGAAATTGTGGCTTTATCAAGGGAAGAAGGCCAGATCCAGTTCTCAGAAACAGGCGAGATCACCCTCTTTCCTGACCCAACGTTTCTCGCCAAGAACGAGCTACCCACCAAGAGGTGGGGTCCCTGGAGAATCTGCCCTCTGAAGGAAGATGTCTCCCTGTGCCCAGTGGAGAGCCTAAAGGTCTATCTTCGAGGAACTTCAGACTTCGGTGGAGGACAGCTCTTTAAATGGGAAACATCGGGTTCTGACTTGTCACCTAAACAACTAAGGGCGAAGATCACCTACTTTATTCGCAGAGCGGATCCTGACAGTACACCCGCAGGTCACAATCCCAGGAAAGTCGCCTCTTCGCTGAATTTCTAACAGTCGATGGACTTCGAGAGTCTTCGCTCATTCACGGGCTGGAAGTCTTCGAGAGTGTTCTTTAAACACTATGTGAAGCAGGTGCAAGAACTTAAACGCTTCGTGGTAGCTGCAGGTAGTGTGTTAAAACCTGCTGTTTAGTGCTGCGATGAACAGTGAGTTATATGGGACTCTAACTCTAAGGGTGTCTGTGTTGACCCTAGTGCGCAACATAGTAAAAATAGTGTCACCGAGTGACACTACGGACTGTTCTTATTATACTAAGGTGAAGTCACATAGACTAAAACACTTGTGCCATGTGTTCCAAACATGAAGTGTATATAAGACATTCTAGAAAGACTTTATAATTCCTAAGGAATTTACGTGTGTGATGGCAACTTTTCCTTTTCAGATACCACAACTATTTCTATTAATGTCTCAAGTCTATGTAACTGATTTACATTCCATTACAATTTACATTTATTACTTTTGTGTATGCTAATTCTTATTTATGCCCAAATAAACGAATTTGCTGTACTCGTGCGTCTTATTTCGCCCTAATATTGTAATAAAATACTATTTGAGAGTTTTAATATCCCTCTACTGAACAAAAATATCTGAACAATGAAATACCATTGTTCCTCCATTTAAACAAACTCATCTAGACTAAGGTAATTTGTTCCAACACGTTATACTTACCTTATCTTCTACCTTGCTCTGGGACTGGCGGGTACTTCCTGATGCTGGGTGAGTTTCTTTGTCAAGCAACTTCGAGACTTTCCATAAGTCCAATAGGACTCATCCCTGTTGGGGGGGGGGGGGGGGGGGGCAGGAAGCAGTAACATAGTACATGCTTATCTGAGGTGACATATACCGGTATTGTCACAAGGTCTCTGGGGTCATTAGACCAAAGGAATATTGTCTAGAAGTCGAAGGCACTACTAAAGGGAAAAAATCCATGATACATTAATTCTCTGGTACACTTCCATCAGGACGACATGGCCTGAGCCCAAAAAACGGATTTTGAGCGAAGCGAAAAATCTATTTTTGGGCGAGTTAGCCCTGTCGTCCTGATGGACCGGCCCTTTTCTCTATTAGGCCTTGGCAGGCTCCCTCCCGACCTTACTGTATCATGGGGGCTGGCCTTGACGCCAAAAGGAATGGAGGACGCGCGCGGTGATGACATCAGCCAAGATGGCGTCGTTTATGATGTCATCCGAGTACCATAACAGTAACGGAGGAGGAGAACTTTGTAACGGCTCCTCCCATATCTTGCCACCAACTTCCCCCTCGAAGCGTAAACGCTATGTGGGGTGCAGATAGCTATGTGGCGTGTCAAGAATACGTCCCCTGTTATTATACGATATCCTAAAGGGAAACCTTAAGGGTACTCGCGCAAGAAGTTAGAATTCTGTGAAACCTTTAGTTTAATTCTCTGGGAATATCACTGTGGTCATATATACCCTTAGGAAGCTACTGAAGGAACCTTCCATCAGGACGACATGGCTATCTCACCCAAAAAATAGATTTTTCGCTTCGCTCAAAATCCGTTAATTCTCACAAGAAGACAGTTCTTGGAACACATCTACTTTTGGTTGAATTTCTTGAAACATTATGATCATAAGCAGAAAGTTCTGAATTCTTCTCTCCAAAAGAAAGGCACGGAAAGAAACCAAGGCAATCCTTGTTCCTAAATAAACTGATCAAGTTGGAATCAGGCAAGACTTCTTGAAATTACCAACATCCCAGACTTGATAACAGGTTCAAAAGAACCTACAGGTCTTAAAGAAGGACTTTTCAATTGTTTTTGAGAACTAGACAACCATCTAAATGAATTCTATTCCCTGAGGATTCAAACAGTTTGATTGGATTATAGAATTTAGGCCTCAAGTCAAGCATTGGGGCATCAAAGGCCAATCAGCTATACTACCGCTAGAGAGTTATTGGGTCCTTTGACTCGCCAGACAGTACTTCATTGGATTTTCCCATCTGGTTACGGTTCTTTTTCCCTTTGCCTACACATACACCAAATAGTCTGGCCTATTCTTTACATATTCTCCTCTGTCCTCATACACCTCACGACACTGACATTACCAAACAATTCTTCCTCGCTCAAGGGGTTAACTACTGCATTATAACTGTTCAGTGGTTACTTTCCTCTTAAGAGTAAGGGTAGAAGAGACTCTTTAGCTATGGTAAGTACCTCTTCTAGGAGAAGGACACTCCAAAATCAAACCATTGTTCTCTGGTTTTGGATAGTGTCATAGCCTCTGTGCCATTATCTTCCACTGTCTTGGGGTGGAGTTCTCTTGCTTGAGGGTACACTCAGGCACACTATTATATCTTATTTCTCTTCCTCTTGTTTTGTTAAAGTTTTTATAGTTTATATAAGAAACATTTATTTTAATGTTACTGTACTTAAAATATTTTATTTTTCCTTGTTTCCTTTCCTCACTGGGCTATTTTCCTTATTGGAGCCCCTTGGCTTTATAGCATCATGGTTTTCCAACTAGGGTTGTAGATTAGTAACTACTACTACTACTACTACTACTAATAATAATAATAATAATAATAATATGATACAAATCAATCAATCCACTTTTGTATAACATCTAGATGTGAAATAAGAAGGGATTGAAAAGATTAAATAAATAAACTAAAATGAATTAAAGCTTTTGATAAAACCCAAAGCTGTAATAAATTTTTGTTCAAGTTGGCAGAGTTACAATTTTCCCCCAGGATATCTCTTTCAAGGTTTTGTCCTGGAGACAAATGTGTCCTCCTCTGAAGATTAAAAACTTTGATCCTGGAGACTTCACTCTTACAAACACTCAAAGAGCTGTGCTCAAACTTACACAGGCAACTAACCCAATAAATTCTGCTGTAAATGTAAACCGAGTTACTCCTTTGACTCTTAGTGAACGGGGACATGAAAATAATCATCTGATAAATTGATTGGAAACATTAATTCTCCTGTAGTTTATTTAATTCCTTATTTCCTCTCCTCGTTGGACTATCTTTTTCCTGTTGGAGTCCTTGGGCTTATAGAATCATGCTTTTCCAACTAAGGTTGTAGCTTGGCTGATAATTATAATAACGTCTACAACCAAAACTGAGAAAGGGGTCTCCACAGAGGACCTGGTCACAATTTGGAACATGAGATGAGGAAAGCCAAGAAATGGTTTCCAATCTCCTGAAGCTGTTGATACCAAAAATAAACTAGTCTTGTATATTGTTGGCAAAAAGAAACCAGATTTTCTAATCAATAACAACGTAGATATTTCACGTAAAATCTTGGCCTATTCCGGATAGCAGTTTTACGGAGGAAAGAACTTTGGTACGATGGGTAACTTCGATTAGAATCTGTAAGGTGATTTGACACTATCACCAAAAGGCCAGTTTGAAGCAGACTCCAAACTTGAAAATGAATACAGTTTCTTCTTTAATTAAATTATCAAGCTGTGACTCCAAGTTCTTACTCGCAAGTTTATGGAAAAGAGAAACCTGCATTTCTTCTTCTGAATCTAAGGAAAATACCAGTGGAAACTATAAGCTTGATTTCTCATGTTGTTCAATGACCACTTTGTCGACAACAGAACAGACAAGACTACCGGAAAAGGCGACAAACTACCGACTACTATCACATGATTTCACATAAAATGTGCAACGCTGACAGTTGGCCAGACAAATTCACTATACAAATAATTATTTTAAACTAATCTGGAAAAATCCAAGTCAGCGAGTGGTCCAAAAATTCCTATCTTCCCATAAAAAACCACAAGACGTGAATAATTTCTTTGAAATAAACTCGCCTTCAACAGCTAATGAGCAAATTATTAAATCAATCTTCGGGTCATTGTCAATGCCTATTGACATGGAGACTTTGGCGCAACAGTTTTGATAACCAATTCAACTCTGTTCTTACAATGTTTTCTGAAAAGCAAACTGAGGATTCCTTCTTGGGGACTACTGTTGTTGTTGTTTTAGATTCCCTGGCCCTTACAGACAGGCACGGGCTCTTGCACACTTGCAGCCCGTAGGTATTGGTTGTTTTTTTATGTTTATAGGTGACTTAGGTTATGGAATAATCAGCAACTTTTATTTGTAGGTGGTTTGGGATAGGATGTGGGTCAAGAATGATTTCTCGGGGACAGACAAGAAATTTCAAATTTTGAGGAAGAGCATGTACCTGTCCAATACAGGTACATGCTCTGAGTAGTAACTAGCAAATTCTATTTCAAAGAACATTTGCATAACCACACACAGTTTACAAAGACGACTGGTATAGGCTGTCCGCTAAAAGGGATAAGTTCATGCAAATTAAAGTATTTAAAATCCAAAAAAAATTGAAGGATTCAGATCCAAGATACATTTTATAAATAACACCAAATGCTTCCAGATTTTGACGCCTCAAAACCACTATCCTGACCTAATTGGGAAATCATAGCCTGAAGTTTACAAGCTGCTATATGTGAAGTTTACAGATAGTTAAATGTGAAGTTTACAGGCTGTTAAATGTTAAGCTTACAGGCAGTTAAATGTCAAGTTTACAGGCTGTTAAATGTTGAGTTTACAGGTTGCTAAATGTGAAGCTTACAGGCTGATGAATACGAAGTTTACAGGCCGCTAAACGTGAAGAGGCTATCTGGCATCATCTGAAAACGGCCAAACAAGATGGCGCCAGACTCTGGTCCCAAATTACCACTTTTCTACTGCTTTGGCCAAGTTTCCTATACATAGATAAAATCACCTATGATAGTTATATACAGTTACATCATACGAGTACGTAACAAGAGCATCATCGAAACAGTAAATAGTATGAATGGGAATCCATTTTGCCGGGAGGAGCACATAATTTTGCATTCTGCCCACAATCTAAACTTCACAAATTTGTACTTGAATTATTCCGCATAGGAAAGTGAGCATTGATCCCCAAAATTGCACCAATACACAACAAAACTCAAATACTTATACTGTATAGACAAACTCAATATCTCAAGACACGGGAAACTCAAATGCTAAAAGAAGTATGAGAAATCAAAACAGCTATGCAAGAACACTTTGTTTTTAAACTTGTCCCATTCACGAACAACTCTCTCCATCATGGGCAAAGTATTTTACAAATGTCGTAGCAGAAATTTTCATTTTGACCAAAGTTTTCCTGATCATAGAATGAATTCCAGAAACTTTCATTGAAACAATGGCAAACTTAAATCGACAGATTCAAAAAGATAAACACCGCTTTCTTACAAAAGCAAATGGTAGTGAGATACTAAGAGATATCTTAATGTTACTTTCTTCTTTAATCTTTTGAACAACTTTAAACATCACGCAAATTCTATGTCCAAATCAATCGATAGCGCTGCGTGATCGACCGATTGCTGTGCCAACGATGGATCCATAGATGGGGCAGCGCGATCGACCGATAGCACAGATTGGTCAATAGTGTGTAACAAATTTATACCCTACAGTCAGGAAGGTGGAAATATCCTAATCAAATTAAGAGTTTTCAACTGCTTTTCATTCTATATCAGATAAGGGTCTTTGTCTAAGGTAAGACCCTCGCATACTGAGGTAGGTTAGGTGTGGGGAGGGTAAATAGTCAGAGATTTTTGTCCAGACTCTGTTCACTCACTGTGTGGATCTTGAACGCAATGTGGTGGGGTGCTCCATTAAGCTTGACGATTTCTTGTGCCGCCAGCTGGGAACTTTGACAATGGGAAACCCTGTTATAACAGATCCATCTCTCTTCTTGATGGTTATATACTCTTCCTCTTTGCTCCCGTAGATATTTCATTTATAATCCTGAGTGATTCTTACACCATAGCCACTCCCTGGACAATGGAAAAGCCTTTGATAATGTGCACCAGCCAAATTTGTGGAGAGTCCTACGTTATTATGGAGTTCCTCTTAAATACTACAAATTTTTAAAAGGGATTTTTACGTAGGAAAAATCTATTTTTGTCCTTCCCCTTAGAAGATTAGACTGGGTAAGGTCTATTGGGGGTGCGGATATCTATGGTTATCTTAGGATACGTCCCTGATTATACACGATATCTTTGGATTGTCGTTCCGGGGGTTGGAACCCCGTGATACCTGACGGTAGTTCTCTTGTAATATCAATCGCAGAAATATTACACAGTAGAAAGTTGCCAGAAGGAACTTCCATCAGGACGACATGGCTCGAGCCCAAAAACACAACTTATATTTTTCCTAGCTATACAAACTCGAGTCATTTGAATGGATTACAGTACTACTAGTCTTGTTTTCCACAACCAGACAATCAAAAGAAATAAGGTTCAATTGCATCATAATACAGTTGCTCGGCAACTTCAGAGCATGGCTGCGTAGGGCGCCGTCGCATGATACACTCCACTCTCTCAATGTGGTTAAGTTGAGGTGGTAACTTTGATTAAATGACTCAGGTTTGTATCTTTTTTAAATTTTGTACTTTATTCCTGAATCCTTTCAATGGTGACTCTTCCTTACGTGGGGGAAAGTCTCCGTTAAGAGGTATACCATTCCTCTCTGACAGACACAATTACTTATACGTAGGCGCTAAAAGGTCACAAGTGGAATATTTTGGAAATGGCATAGCCAGCTCATAAAGAGGTAGGGCTTTATGTAAAGTCCAATAAAAAAAATAAATTAGTCCTGTTATAGAGGTGAAGCTATACAGTATGAACATTTAGTCATATAATGAATATCTCAAATATATACAGTAGTCAAAGATAACTGTAAAAAACATGGCTTTCTTACTTGCATTGGAGTCCACCTGTGATCACTTGATTCACATTACATACCTTTATAATGCAGAGAATAGCTGATGCCTTTGATAAAAAGTTAGGTGTCTTGTAAGAGCGTAAAATGAGATTATTTGTTAAGCTGCAACAATGAGACACAAAGAGAAAGTGTCCAAAGACCTAAGAGTACAAATTCTAAGGTAATGGTCCGTAAAAGCGTTTTGCCGCTTCCACACGCAAGTTTATGGATTTGGGCTACTGAGCGGAACGCTAAGATTGCCGCAGGACCAAGGATATGTGCTCTGTGAGGGACCCTGCCAATGCTTCCCCTGAGGATTTATATACTCTCAAAATTGTTTCTCTCATCCAAAAGTAAACTGTTTTAGGACACTTTCGTTTTGGAGTGACCTGTACTCAGAAACAAATTAGAAATTTTGAGCCTAAGGTACATTGTTCTCTTTAAATATATAAAGATTACTCTCACAGACAGAGTAAGAGATCATCCAGGTCATCATTTACCTCTTTGAGAGACAAGATCGTGAAAGAGTCAAATCTGATATCGTTCTCTACCGGATTTTAGGTCTTGGCTACAATTTCGGGAATAAATGATAAAGATAATTCTTTCCACCCTCTAGAATGAGACGTAAGATATGATAGGACATGTAGCTCACTTAATATCTTGGCTGAAGCTATGGCAAGGAGAAAGATGGCCTTCGTGGTAAGGTCCCTGTCCATGACTTTATGTATTGGCTCGTAGGGGGCTTTCTTTAAAGACCTAAGGATCTTTGTCACATTCCAGGAATGGGATTTGAGTTCTCGCTGAGGACAAGTCTGCTCGAAACTCTAATGAGAGCTGAGAATTCCAATGAAGAGGCGAGATCAACCCTTTTCAGTTTGAAAACTTGTCTAAAGGCCAAGCGGTGACCATTTACTACAGTGACTGAAAGGGATTTCTTGTTCCTTGGGAATACCAAAACGTATGCAATTAGGGGAATAGTGGCCTTGAGTGGAGCAATATTCCCTCTAAAACACTAATCACAGATTTTCCACATGGCTTGGTTCCGAAATGCCTCTCTTTCGGATCAGATGCTGGATAGTTTCCAGCCGTGAAGCGACAGGCAATGTACTGCTTTGTGGAACTTTCTTATGTGTGGACGACATAGTAGGGATGACCACTCCGGTCTCCCTGGACAGTTCCATCATGTTCGTAATACTAGGCAGGCAGCTAATTCTAATAGCCAGGCCTTCTCCATCATGAGGTTCAATACTGTACTGCACAGTATTCTAGAAGTTTTATTCCAGCTGCGACCAAGTTGTGGAATGATCTTCCTAATCGGTTAGTTGAATCAGTGGAACTTCAAAAGTTCAAACTTGCAGCAAAAGTTTTCATGTTGAACAGGCTGACATAAGTTTTCTTATAGCTTAAATTTGAAATATCTGTTTTGATGTTTTTTTTTTAAATACTTCATTTTAATTGTTCATTACTTCTTATATCGTTTATTTTATTTCTTTTCCTCACGGGGCTATTTTTCCCTGTTGGAGCCCTTGGGCTTATGGCATCTTGCTATTCCAACTAGGGTTGTAGCTTAAATAGTAATAATAGTAATAATAACAATAATAACTCGTGAAAAGTTCCAGCAGGTCAGAAAACCCCTCCACTGTTGGCCACCTTGGAGCTACTAGCAATACTCTGACTCCCTGGGATCTAATGAATCCGACAGAACAGTGGGAACGCATATATGCTGAAAAGGATCTTCTACTGATGCAGCTTGGTATGGAACTGGTGAACAATACACCGGGAGTTTGTGGTTGAGGTTAGTGGCAAACATGTCCAGAGACAGGAAACCCCAAATGTCTCTTCACCACTAGAAGCAGCAAAGATGATTTTGAACCAACTGCCGTCCACGGTCATCAATGACGTTTCACTTCCAGGGGATAAACCTCGCTGAGAGGGATATTGCTTTGGTCTGTGCTGACCTGTGGATCTCTACTGCCACCTGGCAGAGCAGGAGAGTGGCTGCGCCTCCTTGTTTCGAGATGTAGGTTACTACTATGGAGTTATCACTCATCAACAACACAGACTGACCTCTTGGTGTCTCTGAGAAGTGGAGTAATGCTAGCTGCACTGTTTTAATCTAAGCAATTGATGTGAGAGGTCTTGCCCTTTTCTGACCAGACCCGAGATTTTCTTCCTTCCTAGGTAACCGTCCCACCCTTGACGAGAAACATCTGAGAATAGAAGGAATTATGGGGAGAAACCTGAAGGGGGGTTTCAGCTAATAGATTCTCCTCTCTCAGTCACCAATGGAGGCTTGTCACGACCTCCTGGGGCACCGAAAGCAGGGGTACAGGGTGGTCGAATGTCTGAGACCACTGGATCTTTAGAGCCCACTGCACCAAGTGAAGATACATTCTCCCGAAGGGGACGAGCTTCTCCAAGGAGGAGAGGTGACCTAGAAGTTTCTTCTAAGAGCAGGCAGGAAGTGATTTCCCTTCCAGAAAGGTTTCTCCTATCTTCCTGAATCTCAGGATTCTTTTGGCAGATGGAAAAGCTATGGCTTGGACTAACTCTATATCCATGCCTGGGTACCTGATGGATTAAGGGACGAAGCTGGACTTCTCTAGGTTCAGTTGGATCTCTAACTCCTTGCAAAGGTCTAGGAGGAGATCCCTATGCCTCATCAGTTGAGATTGGGACTCTGCCAGGAGAAGCTAGTCATCTAGGTACCTCGAAAGCCTGATGCCCTTGGCATGAGCTCGGGCTGAGACAAGGACAAAGATTCTGGCGAAGACCTGAGGGGCTGTTGATAGGACCAAGCACAGTACCCTGAACTATAGAGTCTGTCTTGTAAGAGAAACCTCAAGTACTTTCTTGAGGCAGGATGGATGGGGACCTAAAAGTAGACATTTTTCAAGTCTATGGTCAGAAGGACATCGCTCTTCCTGAAGGCCTGGAGAACGGTGAGCGGAGTTTCCATTTTTAATCTTGTTTGTAGGACAGAACAAACAGATTGAAATAGGAAAGGTCTATGAGTGGGCTCCAACCTCCTGTTAGCTTTCCTACTAGAATAGATTGCTGAAAAGCTTAACAAGTTGTTTGAGACTTCTTCCACAGCCCCTTTGGCCAACATCTCGGACGCTTCCATTAACAAGAGGAGGTCTTTTACTGAATCTTTTAAATAATATGGTTGAGTTGTCAGAGTCCAGGTCAGAGGTAGGAGGCCAGTCTACGAAAGGGACCTGATACCCCAAACAATATGCTGGGGGAACTTTGAAATAATGGGGTGACAATGTAACACATCTCATAGGGTGTGTTGTTCGTAAATGGGCTTGAGAAGTGGTAGCATGCTCATAGCATACATCCAAGGATCAGCCCTGAAGGACTGCCACCTGAGTCAATGGCTTTGCAGGCATCCCCCAACTGATGGTAAGCTGAGGTATATGACCTCCCTGGCAGGAGCCTCTGAATCCAGAGGGATATCCTCTACGACAAAAGGTTGGTCTGGTGGCTTGCCTTCCAAGTTGTTATGACTCTGTTGGAGGCAGAAACCATCTCTGTTAAGGAACTTGTTTAAAAGACAAGTTCCTTTGTGGTTGTTGAAGGTCTGGCATCTTTGATGCCACTGCTCTCCTCATCAGAGAAGCTTGTCCAAACTTCTTGACCGTTTCTATGGACACGGTCACATCCAAAGGAGGGAACAGAGATGGAGAAATCAGTAAATCTGAGTTTCTCAGGCATTACACATCCCTAGGGAATAGTTGCTAAGAGCATCTGGCCATGACTGCATCGCGTCTTTTCAGGATACAGTTTCCCCAAAGGGAGAGTCTGATGTACCAGGAAATCCAGGGCTTTGGCTTCTGACTATGACAGGTCTTTGAACTATTTGAGGGCGTGTTCATCCCTGAGGTTTTATGTGACCGCATAGCGGAAAACCGCTCCAGATCAGTGGTCGAGCCAAGAAAAGGCTTGAATCACAGGCATAGCTGCTACCTTCATGTTTGTCATTTAGGGACCTGAAAAGATGGAGGGGAGATTGGATAATTTATCGGTTGGTACGTACGATACTTGGCTAGCAAAATCAACATCAATAGGAAGTGGGCTCAGAAAAGCGCTAGAGTGGACATAACACTTTCTCTGGCAAGAAAAGGCCAAGGGTAATTTTGAAGACCTGTTGGGCTTAAGGGAATTTTCAGGCGCTGAAAATTGTGTTAAACAAATACAACGTGCATTTAGCTTGATTACAGTGTGCCATATCAAACCTATGTCTAGGACTTTGTGATTGAGAGAAAATAGAATCAATAGCACAGCGTCAGTTAACGGCTCGCACGCGAGGAGGCTCATCTAGGCCATCCAAACGATGGATAAGCCTCAGGATTTTAATAAATTGTGATGCTTCCACACCAGACATCGCAACCTCGAGGGGGCCTATATCAGCTTAGCTGGTGCCTGCGCGCACAGCGAGGTTTTCCGGATAGTTATTAATAGTAATATCATGGGAAAGTGTAGGTTCCACTTTCGGGATAACTGGTTGTTCAACTTTGACAGTTATAGGACGATTCTTAACTCTTCCTCGAACATCCTTCTTTTACCTTGATGCATTCTTGGTGTGGCGGGAAGAAGGGACGGGAAAGAACGGGAGGAGTTGGCTCACTCCCATTATAAAGGTATTTGCCTATAGCAGCAGAGTGCGAGGCTGAAGTAGGGAACTCCTTTTCTGAGTTCGATCTACGAGAGGAGAAGGATTTCTCTATAGCCGGCAATTTAGCGAGTCTATGATTCTTAAAAGAAGTGATGTTATTTGCATCAGATGGAGGTGTAAATCATGGTAAAGGGGTGAAAAGATTCCAGTGCCCTTTCCCTTCCTTGTATCTGAAAGAATGATCCGTCTGGAAGATAATATTCTTGCTGTTCCGAAAAACGCGTAATGAGTGAAGCACTTCAACATTAGGTAAAGAACAAGAGCGAGGTTTTGGTAAAGGAACGGAATTTTAACTTGAAAAGCTTGTGGTTATAGGATTATTAGACCTAACCTGTTTGTAAAATTCAAGGGGAACTTTAATATAATAAGGTGACGATGCAACGCATCTCCTAAGATGTGCAGTTAGTAAACGGCTTGAGAAGTGGTAGCGCACTGATGGTATACGTTAACATGGCTACTTTGCACAGTAATATCCTGTTGTGTCAAAATGATGGGCGTGGAGTGACATCATCACGAGTGGGCATAACAACTAGTGAGGATGAATTTCATCGAGCGTAGGAATGGCAGCACGTTGGGCGACATCATCTCACGTGGGAACAGTGGAGCGTACAGACTTGTTGGTGCCCTGTTCCAAGTCTTCTTTTCATCAATTTAATGCTTCTTCCTTTCTTTAGTAACATTTGACCTGGCTGAACCATATATAAGCAAAACTTGTAAAACTAATTAAGGTTTAGTCACACTCTACTCAGCAGTAGTAAGTTGAGAAGAAAAAAATCAATGGTTTAGAACAGCTTGGCATGGCCAAGGCTTGGGGTATGGACAAAGCCAAATCCAGCCTCATAATAAAAGTCTTGGGAACTCTTTAGAGGAGATCGATGCCGAGGACCCCTGGGTGAACGAGGTGTAAATCATGAGTTGGAGAATGATAAAAAGGATCTTCCAACAAGGTTGCCTCTGTACGAGGGTGTGGCCAAAGGATCCATCACACGTACCAACTCAGGATCACTATGCACAATATCAACACTGGGGTTTAAAAAATTAACAAAATTATCAATAATTAAATTACGGCCTTAGTTCGTGACTGGAACCTCAACGGGGTCCTGACACATAGGGCCAGCTTGGTGGATAACTTTTGCTGCGCAAACAAACTTTCGTTTCTTACTATTGTTGGAAGGAGACGAAGAAGGAGAGCTATCTCACTTAGTTTGTTTCTTTTGAAGAGAACGATACTCCTCTCACTGGATGGAGGGCCACTTCTTACAGTACCCGCACAGTGATTCCATTGAACGGCAAGTGGGGCAAACAGGATGTGGATAGAATTCAACCTGACTCACAAAGGTACCATCATGGCTGGGGCACGAACACATGATGCTAGACCAGGGTTGCCAAACTTTCCACTGGATTATTGTTATTGTTTTTTACCCATAAATTATTTTAAAGCCGTGAAATAAATGACTTATTTCAAGGTATTTTGGTAGAATTACTTAATAAATACATACACACTTTTCTAAATTGAATGACAAAAAAATTCTAGATTTTAAATACAAAATGTTATTTTCATTAGTAAAATAAATTTTTTAATATACTTACCCGATGATCATGTAGCTGTCAACTCCGTTGCCCGACAGAAATCTACGGTCGGGATACGCCAGCGATCGCTATACAGGTGGGGGTGTACCCACCAGCGCCATCTGTGGTCAGGTACTCAAGTACTTCTTGTCAACAAGACCTCAATTTTCTCCTCGGTCCACTGGTTCTCTATGGGGAGGAAGGGCGGGTCCTTTAAATCATGATCATCGGGTAAGTATATTCAAAAATTTATTTTACTAATGAAAATAACATTTTTCAATATTAATCTTACCCGATGATCATGTAGCTGATTCACACCCAGGGTGGTGGGTGGAGACCAGTATACATGTTAACAAAGAAGCTAAGTATCCCGTATTTCATTTTATCAGTTATTCAAAATAACAATATAAAATAAATAAGTACCTGGTAAGGAAGTCGACTTGAACCATTACTCTGCCTTTAATAAGTACGTCTTCCTTACTGAGCGTAGCGGTCCTCTTAGGATGCTGAACGACTCTTAGGTGCTGAAGTATAAAGGGCTGCAACCCATACTAAAGGACCTCATCACAACCTCTAACCTAGGCGCTTCTCAAGAAAGAATTGACCACCCGCCAAATCAACCAGGATGCGGAAGGCTTCTTAGCCGACCGTACAACCCAAAAACAACAATAAAAGTATTCAAGAGAAAGGTTAAAAAGGTTATGGGATTATGGGAATGTAGTGGCTGAGCCCTCACCTACTACTGCACTCGCTGCTACGAATGGTCCCAGGGTGTAGCAGTTCTCGTAAAGAGACTGGACATCTTTGAGATAGAATGATGCGAACACTGACTTGCTTCTCCAATAGGTTGCATCCATAACACTCTGCAGAGAACGGTTCTGTTTGAAGGCCACTGAAGTAGCCACAGCTCTCACTTCATGTGTCCTTACCTTCAGCAAAGCAAGGTCTTCTTCCTTCATATGAGAATGAGCTTCTCTAATCAGAAGCCTGATGTAGTAAGAAACTGCGTTCTTGGACATTGGTAGCGAAGGCTTCTTAACAGCGCACCATAAGGCTTCTGATTGTCCTCGTAAGGGTTTAGACCTTTTCAGATAGTACCTAAGAGCTCTGACTGGGCAAAGTACTCTCTCCAGCTCGTTACCCACCAAGTTGGACAGGCTAGGGATCTCGAACGATTTAGGCCAAGGATGTGAAGGAAGCTCGTTTTTAGCCAAAAAACCGAGCTGCAAAGAACATGTAGCCGTTTCCGATGTGAAACCTATGTTCCTGCTGAAGGCGTGGATCTCACTTACTCTTTTAGCTGTTGCTAGGCAAACGAGGAAAAGAGTTTTTAATGTGAGGTCCTTGAAAGAGGCTGATTGGAGCGGTTCAAATCTAGATTACATCAGGAACCTTAGGACCACGTCTAGATTCCAGCCTGGATTGGACAACCGACGTTCCTTAGAGGTCTCAAAAGACCTAAGGATGTCCTGTAGATCTTTGTTGGAGGAAAGATCCAAGCCTCTGTGGCGGAAAACCGCTGCCAACATACTTCTGTAACCCTTGATCGTAGGAGCTGATAGGGATCTAACGTTCCTTAGATGTAACAGGAAGTCAGCAATCTGGGTTACAGTGGTACTGGTTGAGGAAACTGTATTGGCCTTGCACCAGCTTCGGAAGACTTCCCATTTAGATTGATAGACTCTGAGAGTGGATGTCCTCCTTGCTCTGGCAATCGCTCTGGCTGCCTCCTTCGAAAAGCCTCTAGCTCTTGAGAGTCTTTCGATAGTCTGAAGGCAGTCAGACGAAGAGCGTGGAGGTTTGGGTGTACCTTCTTTACGTGAGGTTGACGCAGAAGGTCCACTCTTAGAGGGAGAGTCTTGGGAACGTCGACCAGCCATTGCAGTACCTCTGTGAACCATTCTCTCGCGGGCCAGAGGGGAGCAACCAACGTCAGCCGTGTCCCTTTGTGAGAGGCGAATTTCTGAAGTACCCTGTTGACAATCTTGAACGGCGGGAATGCATACAGGTCGAGATGGGACCAATCCAGCAGAAAGGCATCCACGTGAACTGCTGCCGGGTCTGGAATCGGAGAACAATACAATGGGAGCCTCTTGGTCATCGAGGTAGCGAACAGATCTATGGTTGGCTGACCCCACAGGGTCCAAAGTCTGCTGCAAACATTCTTGTGAAGGGTCCACTCTGTGGGGATGACCTGACCCTTCCGGCTGAGGCGATCTGCCATGACATTCATATCGCCCTGAATGAACCTCGTTACCAGCGTGAGCCTTCGATCTTTTGACCAAATGAGGAGGTCCCTTGCGATCTCGAACAACTTCCTCGAATGCGTCCCCCCCTGCTTGGAGATGTAAGCCAAGGCTGTGGTGTTGTCGGAGTTCACCTCCACCACCTTGTTTAGCTGGAGGGACTTGAAGTTCATTAAGGCCAGATGAACCGCCAACAACTCCTTGCAATTGATGTGAAGTGTCCTTTGCTCCTGATTCCATGTTCCCGAGCATTCCTGTCCGTCCAATGTCGCACCCCAGCCCGAGTCTGATGCGTCCGAGAAGAGACGGTGGTCGGGGGTCTGAACAGCCAACGAAAGACCTTCCTTGAGAAGAATGCTGTTCTTCCACCACGTTAGAGTAGACCTCATCTCTTCGGAAACAGGAATTGAGACCGTCTCTAGCGTCATGTCCTTGATCCAGTGAGCAGCCAGATGATACTGAAGGGGGCGGAGGTGGAGTCTCCCTAACTCGATGAACAGGGCCAGCGATGAAAGTGTCCCTGTTAGACTCATCCACTGCCTTACTGAGCATCGGTTCCTTCTCAGCATGCTCAGGATGCACTCTAGGGCTTGGTTGATCCTTGGGGCCGACGGAAAAGCCCGAAAAGCTCGACTCTGAATCTCCATACCCAGGTAAACAATGGTCTGGGATGGGACGAGCTGGGACTTCTCTAAATTGACCAGGAGGCCCAGTTCCTTGGTCAGATCCATAGTCCATCTGAGATTCTCCAGACAGCGACGACTTGTGGGAGCTCTTAAAAGCCAGTCGTCTAAATAGAGGGAGGCTCTGATGTCTGCCAAGTGAAGGAATTTCGCAATATTCCTCATCAGTCGCGTAAACACAAGAGGTGCCGTGCTTAGGCCAAAGCACAGGGCTTGGAACTGGTACACAACCTTTCCAAAGACGAATCTCAGGAAAGGTTGGGAGTCTGGATGGATGGGGACGTGAAAGTATGCGTCTTTCAGGTCTAACGAGACCATCCAGTCCTCCTGCCTGACCGCTGCTAGGACCGACTTCGTCGTCTCCATCGTGAACGTCTGCTTGGTGACATAAGCATTGAGCGCACTGACGTCCAGCACCGGTCTCCAACCTCCTGTCTTCTTGGCTACCAGGAAGAGACGGTTGTAAAAGCCCGGGGATTGATGGTCCCGGACTATGACCACTGCCTCCTTTTGTAGCAAGAGCGACACCTCTTGTTGCAACGCTAGCCTCTTGTCCTTCTCCTTGTAGTTGGGAGAGAGGTTGATGGGAGATGTAGTTAGAGGGGGATTGAGGCAGAACGGAATTCTGTATCCCTCCCTCAGCCACTTCACAGACTGAGCGTCTGCACCTCTGCTCTCCCAAGCTTGCCAGAAGGTCTTGAGTCTGGCTCCTACAGCTGTCTGGAGAGGAAGGCAGTCAAAACTTGCCTCTTGTGGACTTGGAACCCTTCTTGGACTTGCCACGGTGACTGTCTGCACGGGTACCTCCTCTGCTGGAGGTTTTGCCACGAAAGGGCGGGATGAACCTGGAAGTAGGTGTATCAACTGCTAAGGGGCGGTAGGGTTTAGGCACGGAAGGTAAGGTCTTAGCCTTACGTGCAGAAGAAGCCATGAGGTCATGCGTATCCTTCTGGAGAAGAGAGGCAGCCATCCCCTTAATTAACTCCTCCGGAAACAGACACTTGGAAAGAGGAGCAAACAGCAACTCTGACTTCTGGCAAGGGGTGATACCAGCAGATAAGAAGGAGCACAGATGTTCTCTTTTCTTGAGGACCCCTGATACATAAGAAGCCGCAAGCTCGCCAGACCCATCCCGTATTGCCTTGTCCATGCTGGACATGATCAGCATGGCTGAGTCCTTGTCAGAAGGGGCAGTCTTCCTGCTTAAGGCTCCCAGACACCAATCGAGGAAGTTGAATATCTCGAAGGCACGAAAGACTCCCTTCAACATGTGATCAAGATCAGAAAAGGACCAGCAGATCTTCGAACGTCTCATAGCCAACCTGCGGGGAGAGTCAACCAGACTTGAGAAGTCGGCCTGGGCAGAGGCAGGAACCCCCAAGCCAGGTTCCTCTCCCGTGGCATACCAGACGCTCGACTTAGAAGCCAGCTTGGGAGGAGGAAACACAAAAGAGGTCCTTCCCAGTTGCTTCTTGGACTGCAACCAATCCCCCATAACCCTCAAAGCTCTCCTTGATGATCTGGCGAGAACAAGCTTGGTGAAGGCAGGCGCAGTAGACTGCATGCCCAGAGCAAACTCGGAGGGAGGAGAACGAGGGGTTGCAGACACAAAGTGTTCAGGGTACAACTCTCTGAACAAAGCAAGGACTTTGCGAAAGTCTAAGGAGGGTGGCGAAGACTTGTGTCCTTCAACATCAGAGTGAGGATCATCTAGATGAGCAGCTTCATCCTCAGAAACCTCCTCACCCGACAGTTGAGTTGTAAGTGGCAAAGGCAGAGCAGCAAGCTGAACGGCTGAATCCTGCAGAACGGGTGCATGCGTACCTGCGGATCCATCATCATGCCTCTGCTGGACAGACTGTGAGCTGGCAACAACAAAAGCAGAGGGCCGGTGTGAGGGAGGGTCTGCGGTGGGCTGAGGAGCATGCGGTGTGGTATGCAGAGCATGCTGTAAGGCATGCGGCTCATGCTGCATGGCATGCGGCTCATGCTGCATGGGATGCGGCTCATGCTGCATGGTATGCGGCTCATGCTGCATGGTATGCGGCTCATGCTGCATGGGATGAGGCTCATGCTGCATGGAATGAGGCTCATGCTGCATGGTATGCGGCTCATGCTGCATGGTATGCGGAGCATGCTGTAAGGTCTGCAGAGCATGCTGCATGGGCTGAGGAGAATGCCGCATAGTGCTGGAACCCGGCAACTCCCGATGCGGCAGCTCACGCATGTAAGCAGAAGGTGCAGCAAGAACATGCGTCTGGCAGTGAGGACTGCGCAACGGTGGAGGAGCTCTCACAGGAGGAGGGGTGTTAACCTTCTCTGCCTGATACTCCTGCATAAAAGCCGCAAGCTGAGACTGCATAGTCTGCAGCATGGACCACTTAGGGTCTACTGTGGTTGGAGCAGAGGCCTGTTGAGGGACCACTCTACCTCTCTTGGGAGGTGTGCAGTCATCAGATGACTGCGGCGAGTCCGAACTGACCCAGTGGCTACACCTGGGCCGTTGGACTAGCTCGGAAGGGACCTTACGTTTGAGCGGTCGTGAGACCTTTGTCCACCGTTTCCTCCTGGAAACCTCTTCCACAGACGAGGAATGTAAGGGCTCATTCGTCTGGGAGTGGAAGGGACGATCCTTAGCAGATACGTCCGCAACCACTGAGGATACATCTGTGCGCCGATCAAGGCCTGCCGAACCCTTTGGTCCTTCGACATTGCTTCTCCCCTGGGCTTGGGAGCTTGCAAGAGGTCCCGGACTGGGAGGACGACTGGCACGCACAGATGTATCCTCATGCGCAACACTGACACTGACACTATGCACAGCACTAGCACTAACACTTCCCACTGCACTCTTCGCTTTCAGCTCTCTGACATCTGCCAAGAGCTGATTGCGGTCACTAACCAACGACTCCACCTTATCACCGAGAGCCTGAATGGCACGCAACATATCAGCCATTGCAGGCTGAGCACTCGTAGCAGGTTCGGGGGTCACCACCACAGGGGAAGGAAAAGGTTGAGGGGCATGGGGAGAGGAAATATCCAAAGAGCGAGAAGAACTCCTCCTATCTCTCTCCTTCTCTAACCTACGTGTATATCTGAGGAATTCATTAAAATCGAATTCCGAAAGCCCAGCACATTCCCCACATCGATCTTCCAATTGACAGGATTTTCCCCTACAATTGGAACATACGGTGTGAGGATCAACAGAGGCCTTCGGAAGACGCCTATTACAAGTCCTAACACTACATCGCCTGTATTTAGGAACTTGGGAATGGTCAGACATCTTGAATTTCAGAAGTAGTCAAGGGGGAATTCCAAAGTAAAGCAAAGATCGTTAACCAATGAATCAAATTAATTCCAAAAGCTTGCTAAGCTAAGGATAAAGCTTCCTGTACAGCGAAGGCTAAATTTCAGAGCAAATACTTCACCAAACCGTGAACAAAAGACTCCAAAATCAACAGCGTATCCATGTAGGTCTTGCCGGCGGCACGACAGAGGAAAAAATTGAGGTCTTGTTGACGAGAAGTACTTGAGTACCTGACCACAGATGGCGCTGGTGGGTACACCCCCACCTGTATAGCGATCGCTGGCGTATCCCGACCGTAGATTTCTGTCGGGCAACGGAGTTGACAGCTACATGATCATCGGGTAAGATTAATATTGAAAAAATATGAATATGCTTTATTACAAAAAAAAAAAAAAAAAAAAAAAAACTCAAAATTAATTTTTCTTGAGTGAAAATGAATTATTGTAAGGTGTAGTAGCAAGATTATTTATTTCAGTACGAAAACATATCACTGTTGATTCAAATCCAAAACATATCAATGAGAGAGAGAGAGAGAGAGAGAGAGAGAGAGAGAGAGAGAGAGAGAGAGAGAGAGAGAGAGAGAAAATAACTACTGAACCTGATCTTTAAAATTTGGTTAATTGTGAACTTTCTCTAACAATCACATCATTTCAGTATCAAATAAGAAATGGATTATGACGACAATTAAAAATGAAATCTGCTGACATAAAAATATATGTCTCAACTGATTAAATGAAAGTAAATTAGTAGCAAACATGAGTGTATAACTCTTGATTCTTATTCAAAGAAAAAATTCCAAGTTTAAAGGTTTAAAGGCTGCACATGAATGGCAGAGGCAAGGGAGAGTGACATTGCCCTATCGAGCTGGACAATGCCCTAGAGACTGACCATATATACGTATGATCAGCGACCAAGCCCCTCTCCACAAAAGCTAGGACTAAGGAAGGCCAGGCAATGGCTGCTGATGACTCAGCAGATAGACCTATAGGCTCTCTCAAACCAAAGAAACTAATGAGTTTGAGCGGGGCTCGTACCCCAGTCTGGCGTTCACCCGTCAAGGACGTTACCACATCGGCCACCACAACCGCCAATAGTAAAAGTATCTTTAAAACAACGTCTTTGAGTACGTTGTTTTCGGGTTGCACCATGTCCCTCATCTTTCTCCTTCCCTAGAGTTAATCTCTTAGTTAATCTCTTGCCTTTTTACTCACCCCTGCAGTCCCATAGGAATAGTAACCTCATTACCAGAACAAAGTACCGATGTCACAAAAACAACCAGAATGAAAAATATTGATAAATGTATTAATTTTCAAGAACTATTTTCATAAAATGTTCTTGAAAAAATAAAAAAGGATGTATGTTTTTTTTCCATATATCTTTTAGATTTGGAAACCTCAAAATTATCGTACAAAAGCGTACGCTATCTAAGGTACATCGTACATTGTACTACTGTACATCCTTCGGGTCCAAAAATAATCGTACATGTACAATAATCATTGTACGAATGGCGATCCTGCACTTGTCATACTAGCCACAATACAACACACTTGTAATTCACACAAATAATGAAAGTATAGCTAGTGACAGTGAAATAGGAAAGGACACAAAGCACTAAATACTACAAGGGTATTCCAGTGTGGATGTAAAATGATATTTTCATTAATGAAATAAATTTCTGAACATACTTACCCGGTAGTTATATATATAGCTTACGTCTCCGACGTCAACGGCAGAAAATTCGAAACTCACGCCAACCGCCAGTTGGATAGCCAGGTGTACCACCCCTGCACCCTAGCGAGGTACCTGGGAACCATTCCAGTGACCCTCATATATTCCATGCCTCTAGTCTCTAGAGGGGAGGAGGGTGGGACTAAAATTATATATAACTACCGGGTAAGTATGTTCAAAAATTTATTTTATTAATGAAAATATAATTTTTAAACACAAGACTTACCCGGTAGTTATATATATAGCTGATTAACACCTTTGGTGGAGGGTTAGAGACAGCTAGCATATCTTGAATTCTACTTAAGAGTTAATTAAAACAAACTTAAGGGTTCGTACCTGATAAGGAAGCTGACTTCAATGATACTCTGCCTCATTATGTCTGCTAGCCTTATGAAATCCAGCGATCCTCCCAGGGGGCTGAAGATCTCGAAGGGACTGTCAAACCGGTGTCAAAACCTCATCATGACAGAACCTCCTCCAATAACCAATTCCGGGTGCTCTCAAAGCACAAACAAGACCACCTGACAAAATCAATGATTGTGGAAGACTGACACAATCTCCACAAACAACCATAAAAACAATTAAAAGTACCAAGAGAAGAAAAGGTTATTGGGATTATGGGAACATAGTGGTTGATCCTTCACCCACTATTGCACTCGCTGCTACGAATGGACCCAAAGTGAAACAGACCTCATAACAAGTCTGAACACCTTTCAGATAATACGACGCGAACACGGATTTGCTCCTCCAGAAGGTCGTGTCCATTATGCTTTGTAGAGATCTGTTCTGCCTGAATGCTGCCGACGTTGCCACCGCTCTGACCTCGTGAGACTTGACCTTTAAAAATCCAAGGTCTGATTCATTACAATGAATATGAGCTTCCTTAATTAAAAGCCTGACAAAATAAGACAAGGCATTTTTAGACATCTGTAAAGAGGGCTTCTTGACTGAACACCACAAAGATTCAGACTTGCCTCGTAAGTCTTTTGTTCTCTCCAAGTAGCATCTTAGAGCTCTAACTGGGCACAACTCTCTTTCTTCCTCATTTCTAACCAGATCCGTAAGATTTGGAATCTCGAATGCTTTGGGCCAAGGTTGAGAAGGGCGTTCGTTTTTGGCAAGAAAGCCTAACTGCAAGGAACAGACAGCTTTACCATTACGAAATCCAACGTTTTTGCTGAACGCATGATTCTCGCTCATTCTTTTGGCTGTCGCAAGACTGACCAAAAATAAAGTCTTCATAGTGAGGTCTTTCAAGGCAGTTGAACCCAGTGGCTCAAACCTGTCGCTCATGAGATATTTCTAAACAATATCCAGATTCCAGGCTGGAGAATCTTGGTTCCGTCGTTTTGAAGTCTCGAGAGACTTGAGAAGCTCTTGCAGATCCTTATTGCCAGAGAGATCAAGGTTTCTATGCTTAAACACAGTAGCTAACATACTCCTATAGCCTTTGATAGTAGAGGAGAAGAAATTGCACTTCCTTCGAAGATAAAGCAGGAAATCTGCAATTTGAGCTACAGAGGTACTGGATGAGGAAAGAGAGTTGACTCTACACCACTCTCTGAAAACCTTCCACTTAGATTGATAGACCTTGATGGTTGAAGTCCTTCTTGCCCTCGCAATAGCCTGAGCTGCCTCCTTCGAAAAACCTCTAGATCTAGCGAGTCTCTCGATAGTCTGAAGGCAGTCAGCTGAAGAGCGTGGAGATTTTGATGCAATCTTTCCAAGTGGGGTTGTCTGAGAAGATCTGCTCTAGAGGAAGAATTCTTGGGGTGTCTATCACCCATTCCAGTACCTCTGTGAACCATTCTCTTGACGGCCAATAGGGAGCCACAAGGGTCATCCTGGTTCCTTTGGATGTCACAAATTTCTGTATTACTCTGTACAGGATCTTGTAAGGTGGGAATGCGTAGAGATCTAGATTGGACCAGTCCAATAGAAAAGCATCTATGTGGACTGCTTCTGGATCTGGAACAGGGGAGCAATATGCCTCTAGCCTCTTTGTCTTTGAGGTTGCGAAGAGGTCTATGCAAGGGCGACCCCAAAGACGCCACAGGCTCTTGCACACCTGAAGGTTGAGGGTCCACTCTGTTGGAAGGATCTGATTCCGTCTGCTGAGACTGTCTGCCATAACGTTTTTCTCCCCTTGAATGAATCGGGTGAGAAGTATAACGTTTCTCTCTCTTGCCCACATCAGGAGATTCTTTGACGTGTAGTACAGAGATATCGAGTGTGTTCCCCCTTGCTTTGAGATGTATGCCAATGCTGTCGTGTTGTCCGCATTGACCTGAACTACTTTGTTGGTGACTAAAGCCTTGAAACTTTTGAGGGCTAAAAGAACTGCCAATAACTCCTTGTGGTTGATATGCAAGGATTTCTGGGGTTCTGTCCAAAGACCAGAGACTTCTAACTTGTCTAGGGTTGCTCCCCATCCTGCGTCCGAGGCGTCGGGGCATAACACAAGATCTGGGCTTTTCATTGACAAGTCGAGACCATCCTGGAACTTGTCTGGTTCCTCCCACCACCGAAGGCAGACTTTGTTGGGGTTCGTGATAGGAATGGACATCGATTCTAAGTCCCTCTCTTTGTCCCAATGGCTGTTGAGATGGAACTGGAGAGGACGAAGATTCAGCCTTCCCAGTGGGACAAACTGCTCCAAGGAGGAGAGGGTTCCTATCAGACTCATCCATTTCCTTGCTGAGCAAACTTCCTTGCTTGGAAACAATCTTAGTTTCAACTTGGCTTGCTCTATCCTTGAGGGAGACGGAAAGCCCGAAAAATCTGACTCCGTACCGTCATCCCCAAATATAAAATCTCTTGAGATGGAACCAAGAGAGACTTTTCCTTGTTTACAAGGAGACCCAGTTCTTCCGCAAGGTCCAAGGTTGTTTGAAGATCCTTCAGGCAGTGATCGTAAGAGTGCGCTCTGAGAAGCCAGTCGTCGAGATACAGGGAGGCTCTTATGCCCCTTGAATGTAGGATCTTTGCTACATTCAGCATGAGCTTCGTAAAGATCTGAGGTGCTGTGCAAAGGCCGAAGCATAGGGCTCTGAATTGGAAGACGTCTCCCATGAAAACGAACCTGAGGTAGGGTCTGAAGCTCGGATGGATGGGGATGTGGAAGTAGGCGTCCCGAAGGTCCAATGAGACCATCCAGTCGTCCCTCCTTACTGCTGCTAGCACTGGCTTCAAAGTCTCCATGGTGAACTTGGGTACCAGGAATAGCCGATTGTAGAAACCAGGTGAACGGATATCCTGAACCTTCTCTATGGCCCCCTTTTCTAACATAAGAGACACTTGGTTCGAAAGAGCTTGCCTCTTTGCCTCCTCTCTGTATCTGGGAGAGAGATCCACGGGCACTGAGACCAGGGGAGGGCTCCCTAGAAAGGGGATCTTGTAACCCTCCCTCAAGATCTGAATAGACCATTGGTCTGCCCCTCTCTTCTCCCACGCTTGCCAGAATTTGAGTAGTCTGGCACCCACTGCCTGAAGGCGAAAGCAGTCAGACTCTGCTTTGCCCTGCCCTGAAACCTCTTCTCTTACTCCTTCTAGCATCAGGTCTGGAGCTACCCCTACTAGAAGATCTTCCTCGAAAGGGCTGGGAAAACTTGGGAAAAGTATCTTCCTTAGACTTGCGGCTGATAAAAGAGGAAGGCAAAGCCTTTCTAGCGGACTTGGAGACAAGATCCTGAGTGGCCTTCTGAGCTAAAGCTGCAGAGATCTCCCTGATAAGTTCTTGCGGAAACAGTAATGGAGAAAGAGGAGCATATAAGAGTTCGGACTTCTGGAAGGGAGTCACTCCCGGCAAAAGAAAAGAGCAAAGTTGATCTCTTTTCTTAAGGATGCCTGCGGAAAAAAGAGCTGCAAGTTCATTAGAGCCATCCCTCAAGGCCTTGTCCATGCACGACATCAAATGGACCAGGGCAGAGGTATCCCCCTCTTTAAAAGTCTCAACTTTTTTACCCAAGGCCCCCAGCATCCAGTCTAGGAAGTTAAAAACTTCAAAAGCCCGAAAAATTCCTATGAGAAGGTGGTCCATTTCTGAAGTGGACCAAAAAATTTTGGTCTTCCTCATGGCCAACCGACGAGGAGCGTCTACGAGGCTTGAGAAATCTCCCTGGGCAGACGCAGGAATCCCCAAGCCGAGAACTTCTCCCGTCTCGTACCAGATGCTCGACCTCGAAGCCAGTCTAGCTGGAGGAAAGGAAAAAGACGTCTTTCCTAAGGCCTTCTTAGACTGTAACCAGTCACCCATTAATTTAAGAGCTCTCTTGGACGAACGTGACAGAACCATCTTAGTAAAACGGGCTTTCTTGGAGGCTTTGCCTAGAGTAAACTCAGACAGAGGAGAGCGCGGAGCTATAGGCACAAAAAAGTCCGAAAACTCTTCCGTAAAACTCTCATAAGTTTTTTAAGATCAGCAGAATGACGGAAAGAAACAGAGTCCTCGTCTTCTGAAGCGTCATCAAACTCCAAAGGAGAAAGCAGGGCTTCTACTTCCTTCTGCCAACCGCAATAGAAATAGGCTCATTGCGAACAGTAACAGGCGGCAGAGTCGGGTGCGGCTCAACCGAACGCTCGCGATCAGCTCGATCAGAGACGAGAAGTTCCTGTACATGAATCGCATCGATGTCTTGAAAAGGATAAGCCTCCTCCTCGTAATCCAAACTAACATCTGAAATATGACCAGGGATCATATTCAGAAACACGCTTGTCGTCAACTGCTGGCAAGCAATCGGTGCTACGAACCGCTCGTTGTTCAGCGACTCGTTCAACTGTAACCATCCCGGAAACGCGACCTGAAGGACGCTCACTAAAATATTTGGCGGAGAGCGAAACTTCCTGAATGATAGGACGTTTGGCAGTCTGCTTAAAAGGACATTCGGTAGCCTGTTTGCAAGGACATTCGGCAGTCTGAACCGGAGGAGGATCGGCAGCCTGTTCAGTAGGAAGTTCAGGAGCCTGAGTCGAAGGGCGTTCAATAACCTGTTTAACAGGACGTCCGACGTCTTTCTTAGAAGAACGCACAGGCACACAGTCTCGATCGCGTTCAATAAAAGAACCGTGGACTGCGGACTTAGGAGAACGATCACGATCGCTTCCTAAAGGCCGTTCGTATCGGCTAGCAGGAAGCTTCGATCCCCAATTACGAGGCCGCTCGGAAACACGTCCTGGTTCACTGCTCCGATCACGATCGCTGATACGAAATTTGTCGCTGCGCTGGTATGATTGCATAAAGGAAGAGAGCCTGCTTTGCATGTCTTGAAGAATTACAAAGTTAGGATCCGAACATTGTGAAAACGGCGATGAGGTCATAACGTTCTCCTCACCACTAAACGGAACAGAGCGCCTAGAAGGCAAAATCCAGTCTGAAGGCTGCTTGGGAGCTTGGAATGAGGTAAAGCCTAGTCCTGGGTGCACAGAAGGATCCTTGGAAATGTCCAGTGTCCTAAAAGGACGTTTGGTCGGGGGGCTTTCAAAAGGCTCTGGGGAATCCTAGTGACTGCATCCAGGTTTAGAACTAGCAGGACGTCGATAGGCCATATCATAGGACCTCTTAAGAGGCCTGGAAGCGAGCTTCCAGCCTTTTTTAGGCAAGGGTCATCTGAAGACGACGAAAAACACTTAACCTCACCTTTCCGATGGTGAGGGCGAACGTCCTGGGAGGCGCCCACAGGTACGTTCGAGGGGACGTCTGCTCGTTTGATACGATCTCTCGTCTCCTTTCGCCTTTCGACATTCCTTCTCCCAGGGGTTGGGGAGCTTGGAAGAGGTCTAGGACTAGGAGGACGACAGACACGAGCAGGCGCACACTCCACTGCACTTCCACTTGCACCTTCACCTTTCAAAAGATGCACGTCGGACATCAACTGTGTCCTGTCCGCAGCCAAAGATTCAACTTTAGCGCCAAGAGCTTGAATCGCCACTAACATATCTTTTAGTGAAGGTTCATTAGCAATTGCAATAGTGGGATCAGGATCTACCACTACAGGTGAAGGAATAGGATTAATGACATGGGAGGAGGAAATATCTCTAGAAGAGCGAGAAGAACTACGCCTCAATCTATCCCTTTTAAGTTTACGCCTGTATTTATCAAAATCAATCCATTCATGCTCTGACAGCAAAACACATTCGTCACAGCGATCACCTAAATCACACTCTTTACCCCTACATGCAACACAGAGAGAATGGGGGTCAAGAGAGGCTTTAGCCATACGAGTCTTACACCCACTAGTCACACAGCCTAAAAGTTATAGGGAGGGTGGCCATTTTGAAAAAATTAAGAGAATTCAGACAAGCAAAGGTAAAAAATCATCTAATCCAAACAAAATCAAGAAATATCCAAAGCGAGATCAAAAACAAGCGGGAGTCAATAACCAAAGATTTGTACATACATACATACATATACCATGGCACTTCCCCCAATTTTGGGGGTGTAGCTGACATCAACAAAGAAACAAAAACAAAAAGGGGACCTCTACTCTCTACGTTCCTCCCAGCCTAACAAGGGACTCAACCGAGTTCAGCTGGTACTGCTAGGGTGTCACAGCCCACCCTTCCACATTATCCACCACAGATGAAGCTTCATAATGCTGAATCCCCTACTGCTGCTACCTCCGCGGTCCTCTAAGGCATCGGAGGCAGCAGCAGGGCCTACCGGAACTGCGTCACAATCGCTGTAAAAATCTGATTCATGCAACCCCTACCTCTTCTAAAACCACCCTGTATTTCCAAGATTGCATTCTCTGTTTTATCCTTGATCCTATTAATCAATACTCTACCATACACTTTTCCAACTACGCTTAACAAACTAATACCTCTTGAATTACAACACTCATGCACATCTCCCTTACCCTTATATAGTGGTACAATACATACACAAACCCAATCTACTGGTACCATTGACAACACAAAACACATATTAAACAATCTCACCAACCATTCAAGTACAGTCACACCCCCCTCCTTCAACATCTCAGCTCTCACACCATCCATACCAGATGCTTTTCCTACTCTCGTTTCATCTAGTGCTCTCCTCACTTCATCTATTGTAATCTCTCTCTCATTCTCATTTCCCATCACTGGCACCTCAACACCTGCAAAAAATTTGTACTTCACCAAAAAAAACGATCAGTAATGACGGAGTAGAATTCACGTGTTGCCGCTAGCGGCGGCAGGGAATATATGAGGGTCACTGGAATGGTTCCCAGGTACCTCGCTAGGGTGCAGGGGTGGTACACCTGGCTATCCAACTGGCGGTTGGCGCGAGTTTCGAATTTTCTGCCGTTGACGTAAGCTATATATATAACTACCGGGTAAGTCCTGTGTTTAAAAAGTCCAGATTGTATTAGAGGGGGGATGACTCCTCTTAGCACATAGAAAATGGGACTGTGAGTAATTAAGTGATTCGGAAGTTTGTATCCGCGTAGGAATGAATTATAATTGTGGGATTCACACTAAGTATGTATATTCATTAACAGTCTCTAGAGGTTCGTCCATAACTCTTAATTTGTTGTCTCTCTGTATTTTCATTGAACATTATCTTAAGTTTTACTCATATTCATTTTCAGTCCTACATTTCTGTTTAGGTGCAAAGTGCTTCTTCGGAAAATTCCTTGTTATTAGTTGCCTCCTTCCTACAGAGAGAGAAAACTTCACAAATTATTTACCTCTAACTTCCAGAGCCTGTCTAATATATCAGGCACCTTCTTTGGTTGATTCTAACTTGCTTAATTTCAAGGCATTGCTTCAGAAATTTCTTGATTCATTACAGCTAAACATATGCTCCACTGTACAAGGCTAATCCCAAAAGTAAGGTCTCGAAGACATTTACAAATTATTGAAAAGTATATCGTCAATAATGTTTACATATTTTTCAAGTTTAACATGTTTCTATTTATCTACATAATTGTCATTTCAGTGGATGCATTTTTGTATGCGCTGTGGCAGTTTTTGTATAACTATGTCGTACAATCTTGCGACCATATCTTTGAGAAAGCTGTGTTTTGGGATCGAAAAGGGGTACTGTTGGTCGACTTCATGGCTTCAAGAACCCCAATATATACTGACAAGTAATTTGAGAACCAAAGAGGAATGTTGAGCAGAAGCACAAGCATTCACCACGACAACACTCGTCCCAACGTCGCCCGTCAAACCGTTGCTCTCCTGCAACAGTTTGGGTTGGACATAATCACCCACCACCTTATAGTCCAGACTTGGCACCAAGTGACTACCACCTGTTCCCTAAGTTGAAAGAACATTTGGCTGGAACAGGTTTCAGCAATGACAAGGTTAAGATGAAGTTCCACGATTCCTCAACGACCTGGCGGCATGATTGTGCGTCATGGTTATACAAAAATGGCAAATTCGGAGGCAATTTGAATATTTCCCTAACTAATACAAACCTGGAGTTATTTATGTGGATATTCTTTCAGTGGCAGCTAGAGGTAGCCATTAGACTTTTAAGTGCGAGGTGGCAACCCTGCCTAACCCCTTAGCGGGAAGGCAGGGGGTGGCTAAGGGGTACCCAGCCGCCTCTATATGTACTGTACTGTCACAGCTGCGAGACGCCAGTTTTCATTGCCGGCAGGACTTCTGGGAGACAGATGATGGCGGGCCAATTAATACAAATAACTACAAGTTTGTATTACATACATATACCATAGCACTTCCCCCAATTTTGGGGGGTAGCCGACATCAACAAAGAAACAAAAACAAAAGGGGACCTCTACTCTCTACGTTCCTCCCAGCCTAACAAGGGACTCAACCGAGTTCAGCTGGTACTGCTAGGGTGTCACAGCCCACCCTCCCACATTATCCACCACAGATGAAGCTTCATAATGCTGAATCCCCTACTGCTGCTACCTTCGCGGTCATCTAAGGCATCGGAGGCAGCAGCAGGGCCTACCGGAACTGCGTCACAATCGCTCGCCATTCATTCCTATTTCTAGCACGCTCTCTTGCCTCGCTCACATCTATCCTCCTATCACCCAGAGCTTCCTTCACTCCATCCATCCACCCAAACCTTGGCCTTCCTCTAGTACTTCTCCCATCAACTCTTGCATCCATCACCTTCTTTAGCAGACAGCCATTTTCCATTCTCTCAACATGGCCAAACCACCTCAACACATTCATATCCACTCTAGCTGCTAACTCATTTCTTACACCCGTTCTCACCCTCACCACTTCGTTCCTAACCCTATCTACTCGAGATACACCAGCCATACTCCTTAGACACTTCATCTCAAACACATTCAATTTCTGTCTCTCCATCACTTTCATTCCCCACAGTTGGTGCAATCACTTTCTCATATAGAACTCTCTTTACATTCATGCCCAACCCTCTATTTTTAACTACTCCCTTAACTGCCCCCAACACTTTGCAACCTTCATTCACTCTCTGACGTACATCTGCTTCCACTCCACCATTTGCTGCAACAACAGACCCCAAGTACTTAAACTGATACACCTCCTCAAGTAACTCTCCATTCAACATGACATTCAACCTTGCACCACCTTCCCTTCTCGTACATCTCATAACCTTACTCTTACCCACATTAACTCTCAACTTCCTTCTCTCACACACTCTTCCAAATTCTGTCACTAATCGTCCAAGCTTCTCTTCTGTGTCTGCAACCAGTACAGTATCATCCGCAAACAAAAACTGATTTACCTCCCATTCACGGTCATTCTCGTCTACCAGTTTTAATCCTCGCCCAAGCACTCGAGCATTCACCTCTCTCACCACTCCATCAACATACAAGTTAAACAACCACGGTGACATCACACATTCCTGTCTCAGTCCCACTCTCACCGGAAACCAATCACTCACTTCATTTCCTATCCTAACACATGCTTTACTACCTTTGTAGAAACTTTTCACTGCTTGCAACAACCTTTCACCAACTCCATATAACCTCATCACATTCCACATTGCTTGTATTAGTTAGGGAAAATATAAATTATCTCCAAAATTGTCAATTGTTCCCATAATAACAGACCTTAAACTGCCACAGCGTCTACAAAGATGCATCGACCGAAATGGCGATTATGTAGAAAAATACATAAATGCTCGTACTTTAAAAATCATGAAAACATTGACAATAAACGTTAGTGATTTCTAAATATTTTGGAGACCTTACTTTAGAGATTAGCCTTGTATCATCTGCCTCACTAGACAACACACAAAGCCTCTTATTTTTCAGTTTTAGTATTTTCTTTATTACTGGTGTTCTACTACAGTTCTGGGCACCGCTGAAACCAGCCAAATATTATCGTCTTTATATGTTTTATCTAGCACCCTTTCAAAATGCTGTAATGATGATTTCCAACATTTTCCCACTGGGACATAATTCCTTATATCTACATATTTTAAATAACTTCTTAAAATCAAATTACCATTGTCTAATAAAGGAATAAGTTCAGTTATCTGTTTATAAACACTTTCTCAGTAATCTATATTTTCACTATACATAAAATTAAATATTAATACCAAATTGACTATATATTAAGTATTATACAAAGTCCTTAATTAACACTTCAATTGGTATTATAACTGAAATGGTGTTGGTGATCATTTGTTATCCAAATTTAATATATATCTCTCGGATATGAATAATACTTTTAAACACTAAAATAATAATATTTTCATTTAATTGATATATTGTTAGAACGCATAGTGACATGTTTCTTATATTTCTTTTTTAATTTTCTTTTTCAAATGTGAGTATTTTATTATCAAGATAGATATACTGTATAAGCATTCTTTACTACTTGTGATGATAAACGTAACTGAGCATACATGGGTGTTTTTCATTATTTTTGCCTTTCACCCTTTGCTTTTTTTGGAAAAGGGCGAAAGTTAATATTCCAACAGTATAACATAGCAGAACAATCCACGTTATTCCTGTTTCCATAATTTTCTTTTAATTCTATCATATTTAACCTCGTTTTCATAACTATTACTGCTTCTTTAGTGTCAAGTTCCTTAGCCGACGTACAGTAATTACTTTGGCCAACCTCAGCTTAAGTCATTTCTGCTTTCTTCTTTTGTTTTCACAGACCACTTTACATTTTATTCATGTCTTATTTATGCTTTTTATACGATCTTACTTGTTCAATTCTAATATATTTTTTTGCATATATCTAAAAAGACTTTCCCTAGCATTCACCATATAGTTCCCTAATTTGGTCTTCCACTACCTCCCTAACTAGCCGTTTGTCATGTGATGTTATAATGTTAAGAATAAGCATTAACTTTTTATCCTCTATTCTATTTTCAACTGGGTCATATTCCTGTTTTTCTAGTATTCATCTACAATAAGGTGTAGTAGTAACCTGTTCCCTATAGCTATTTCTTTTTCTTTTATTACACCCCATGTCTTAATATTTGCAAACATTGTTGGTACTACTACAAATAGTTTTATAAATTTTATTCTCCTCATCAGCTATGACTAATCTCACACATACTCTGTTACTGTCTTCATACTTCCTGACTTTAGTATATTTTTGTTACGAGTACAGGCAGAACCCATCGCTTGTCCTGTGAAGTTAAACGAGAGGTTGCAGCAATGTGCTGCGATACAGAAGGCTAAAAAAACTTTTTAAGTGTTTTAATAAAGGTAGTATGATTTATTTCCGTTTGACACTGCATAGGTTGAACTTTCAACCTCTCTCTCTCTCTCTCTCTCTCAGGTCACTTGATAAATATCTGTGGGACACAATCGATCGACTACTGCAATATCAAAGAGCTCTGCTGTTGAGACAGAAGAGCTTCAAACCAAACCCAACACTTGTTGCAGATTTTGACTACTGTTATAACAACAATACAACAGCAATTATCAGGAAAACAACGAACGGTCAGAACAGGTCAGGAGAGATGAGTGTCAATCATAGACCAGGTTTGATAAACGAAATAGAGTCACACTTTTCCTCTAACACTTTTTTTCAATCAATAGTAACCATTGAAATATTCACTAGTGCCCCTTTTTCTTCTATTAAAACATTTTTTTTCAATGTTTGGACATATATCATAAAACCTATAGTAAAGATTATCTCAAGTCTTGTACGTCATACACAAGAGTAACGTCAACTCCAACCCGTTAAAAACAAACTGCATTCATTATCTCTTGGTAGAAGTTCTCACAATATACATAGACACTTTCTCCAGCAGAGATGGAGCTAGATAAGCCAGGTATAAAAACAGGGGCATCATCATTCCTTGCGTCAGTTTGTTGTTGGAAAGGGAGTCTCCCGTCACCATCACTTCCGAAGGCTTCTCCAGCTTCTGCCACAGAGTGACCACCAACTCCAGAGTCTGGCCATTCGAGGAGACGCCGCCGATTCGCCCGTTCGCGGCCAAGTGGCTCGACATTTGCGCCTCAGTCACGGCCATTTCGTACTGAAGGGGATTGGTGTTTGGTTTCTTGGGAACCGTTTTGGATGCCTTCTTTCTTCCCACCCACAGTTGGTTCTCCGTCGAGCACCTGTATTCCGACAGCTTTCGGTAAACCGGGACCACGTTCACCACGTTGCCGTCCGCGTTCTTGATACGCTTACCCCGCCCGGTCCTCTCTGGGGACTGGGACTTGCGTTTCCTGTCCTCTGAAGGAGTGCCCGTAGGGTTGACCTCCATCTTCAAACACTGCTGCAGAACGAAGTGAATCAGGGAACTGGCAGCGTGGCCGATGTCGTCTTCCGACTTCATGACGTCCTTCCCGCCGGATATGCATCCGTCGAAAGTGATCGTGAATTCTCGGGACTTGCTGAAGTCCATGAAGAACTTGAAGAAATTTTTCTCAGGCATGGCCTTTGATACCACCTGCTCCTGCCCAAGGAGCGGACTTTCGACCTTCTTCTTCTCGCCGGCTCCATTTCCGTTCACTACCTCGACGTCGGTCTCCTCAGCTTCTCCATTCGGGATCTCCTCCACCGACGAGTCGTTTGTCTCGTCCCCTGGCTGGAGCTCTTCGATGGACACATCTTGGTTGGTCGGACATATCTCAATCTCCTGCTCCTCCTCGGCTTTCCACTTGGGAAGCTTTCCATTAGCACTGGAAGTGCTGGCGCCAGTCAAAGAGGATGGGTCCATGTTTAGCACCTCAATCTCGTCCTGGGAAGTCCCGTCTCCCTGGGACACCTCATCCGAGTCATCGTCCAGGGTGATTATCTCCTCCTGGGTGATGTCCACCTCCTTAGGGAGAGGGGACTGGCTGGCCTGGATGGAACTCAGGATGGACTCATCGATAAACACTTCCTCGAAGAGGTGGCCCAAGGGCCGCTCTTGGCTTATGATGTCGTTGCAAATCTCAGCGGCCTTCCGGCACTTGTACTGGAACTCCGTCAGCGGACCGGCCTGCAGCCCCCTGGTAATGTTGTACGAATGTTCGAAGGGGTCCTGCAGGCAGAGCGCCGTGTCCAGCTGGATGTCGGTCTCTTGCATGTAGTACTGTTCCATGCAGGGAGGAAGCCTCTTGGCATCCCTCTCCTTGACGGCGCTCTTGTCCAGGAGCCGCCCGGCCAGGGGGCTGATGACCCACTTCCTGGGGTCGAAGCTCTTCCCGTAGTACTCGAAAAACTCACACACCAGCTCCAGCACGGTGACGTTGTGTTTCTTGTTGGCCCAGGAGGACACGTCCTGGCCGAAGCTGCAGTCCCAACCCTCGATGGTGTGCTCGGCCCGGATGTTCTGGGGACACTGGGCTTTGAGCTGGAACACCGACGGGATGAGAGGCTCCTCCCTCACCATGAGGTAGAAGAGCATCAGCATCGTGAAACCATAGTTGGTGATGAGGTACGTGGGTTGGCCCCCGCCAGCAATTTCCTGAAAGGTCCAACGAAAATCTTTATTTCACGAGTTTCATTCAGTGCTTACTTCTAAATTTCATTCAATAATGTTTTTTAATATCTCTGCTTTATCTTACTGTATTATAAGCATTATTCTAATCTATACAAGCTTCTAAGTCAGATTTATAGAATATATTTGTAACAAAATACAGTATCTAAAACAACAAACAGCTTAATGCCTACAGTAATCAATATAGCAGCATCAAAGTAAAGGGAAATGATGAAAATATTGTGAGAATTTAATCTAGAGATATTAACTTTTTTAGAACTTTTACTTGAAAGTACTTATCACATACTATCACTTTATAGAAAGCAGACACTTATATTAATATGCATTCATGAAAAGTACAGTACTTAATTACAGTATTTCATGCGTCATAAGACACACCCTTAAATTAGCAGAGCAGTTTTTTTTGGGGAAAAAATGACAAATTCGTAGATAACTTCTAATTTTCCTAACTATACAAACTTTAGCTATTTAATATGGGTTATTACTTCGGCGTAGCTGAAATGACGAGCCATTAGAATTTTAACGAGGGTTTACTACCCCACTGGTAGTTAGCGGGGGGTAGGGAGGGGTAGCTTGCTACCCCCCCTCACACACACCTGTGAATACTTCACTTTGCTTAGAGGTAGGACTTCACGGGGGACAGGGCTGGCAGGCAAGTTTGATTAAATAGCTAAGGTTTGTATAGTTAGGAAAAATACAAATTATCTACGAATTTGTCATTTGTTCCGTAACTGAAATACAAACCACGCTATTTAATATGGGTGACTCACCCCATAGGAAGGGTGGTAAGTCCCTGCCATACTGGCTTTGGCTTTGCCTGGGGACTCAATATTTGAGTGTGTAAGTACTCAGGAAATAAGGAGTCCCTGCACCTCGCTAGCATTGCTGTGCAACTGCTGCGGCCTACATAAGCTGTGTGTAAAGGTGAGAAGCGTGACTCGTCCTAGGAAGTTGACCTGGAGTTCTTCAGATAGAATTCTAGGCTAGGACTCTCCCAATACCACCTTGTCAGGGTATGGGGACGTGACAGTATTAACCTTAATACTAGGAACACAAGGAAGCATGGTTTATCTGCAATGGTTTGAGGTCAGCTGTGCAGAGAACCCAGGATGCTGCTTTCCCCAAGAGAGGGGAGGATGAAGAAAAGAATAAGGGCCAGACAAACCTTTTCATTCATGCAGACTAAAACCGGGTAACAATGCCCTCAACCTTCTGCTACCTGTCCATTAAGGAGCCTGAGGTTAGACCAGCTATTGTACAGCCACCACAGGGCCGGTAGAGAACGTATCGAGTCTCCTGTGTGTCACGTCTTGCAGGTAGTGGGCTGTGGTCGTCTGACGCTTCCACACCCCAGCTTGCAGGACCTGCGTCACTGAATAGTTTTTCTTGAAGGCCAGGGACGTAGCTATGCCCCTGACATCATGTGCTCTAGGGTGACGTGATGGAGGTCAGGATTCAAGGCTAGGTGTATTACCTTGCAAATCCAGGCTGAGATGGTATTCATAGTGACCCTCCTCTTCGTTTTCCCAGTGCTCACGAACAAGACTTGCACCTGGGGACAAACTGCAGCTGTTCTTTCAAGATACAACCTCAGACTCCTAACTGGGCACAGTAGGAGATGGTTTGGGTCATCGGTTACAGAACGAAGACTCGAAACCTGGAAAGAGTCGAACCGAGGGTCCGGCACTCCCGGATTCTGAGTCTTGGCAACAAACTCAGGGGACGAACCTGAACGTTAACTCCCCCCATCCTCTTGAATGGGTGATGTCATATGAGAGACCATGAAGTTCACCGACTCGTTTGGCCGAAGCCAAAGCTAGCAGGAACACCGTCTTCCAAGTAAGGTGGCGATCTAAAGCCTGGCGTAATGGTTCGTAGGGCGGTCTCTTCAGAGACTGGAGAACTCGAACCACGTTCCATGGAGGAGGTCTCACTTCCGACTGAGGGCAGGTAAGTTCATAACTCCGTATGAGTAGAGAAAGTTCCAGCGAGGAAGAAATGTCCACTCCTTTGAGCCTGAAGGCTAGACTTAAGGCTGAGCGATAGCCTTTCACTGCCGAGACTGAAAGGAGCATTTCTTCCCGAAAATACACGAAGAACTCCGCTATTGTTGGAATAGTGGCATCGAGTGGAGAGATACCCCTTCCACGACACCAACCACAGAAAACTCGCTACTTCACCTGGTTGACCCCTACGGATGACCTGCGCAGGTGTCCAGACATCCTATTCGCAACTTGCTGCGAAAATCCTCTCTCAGCGAGGAGGTGCTGGATAGTCTCCAGGCGTGAAGTCGAAGCGAAGCTACGGCTTTTTGGAAGATGTTGGCGTGTGGTTGTTTGAGTAGCTCGTGACGTGGAGGGAGTTCTCGGGAGCTCCGTAAGGAGTTGCAGAAGGTCCGGAAACCACTCTGCGTGATGACATAGCGGAGCTATCAGGGTCATCGATAGATTGACCGATATTCTGGTCTTGTTGAGCACCATCTTCATCAGACAGAACGGGGGAAAGGCATAAACATCGATGTTGTCCCACCGTTGTTGGAAGGCATCCTGCCAGAGAGCCTTGGAGTCCGGGACTGGGGAGCAGTACAGCGGCAGTTTGAAGTTCAGCGCTGTAGCGAACAGATCCATAGTTGGGAAACCCCACAAAGTCAGGACTTTGTTGGCTACTTGAGGATCCAAAGACCATTCGGTACTCACTATCTGCGTCGCTCTGCTCAGACAGTCGGCGAGCACATTCCTCTTGCCTGGAAGGAAGCGAACCGATAGTGTGACCGAATGGACTTTGGACAATCTCAGTATCTCTACTGCCAGATGGGATAGCTGTTCTGAAAAGGTACCTCCCTGCTTGTTGATATAAGCCACCACTGTGGTGTTGTCGCTCATCACCACCACAGAGTGGCCAGCCAGGACCTGATGGAACTTCTGAAGTGCCAGGAATATGGCCTTCATTTCTAGCAGGTTTATGTGGAGGTACTTTTCTGATTCTGACCACAGGCCTGAGGTCCTGTGGTTCAGAACGTGGGCACCCCACCCTTTCTTTGACGCGTACGAAAGCAACATCAATTCCGGGGGAAGGACGAGAAGATCCACTCCCTTTCGTAGGTTCTCGTCTGCCAACCACCAGTGAAGGTCCGTCTGTTCCGCAGGACCCATAGGGATCAGAGTGTCTGGGGAATCGTGTCCTTGATTCCACCGAGGCTTGAGTCGCCACTGGAGAGATCTCATTCTGAGGCGACCACTGGGAACCCGACGGGCCAGGGAAGAGATTGATTGATTGATTGATTTAAAGTTTTCAGGCATCCTGACATCTGAGGTCATTGACGCCGGACCAGGGAAGAGAGGTGGCCGAGGAGACATAACCACGCTTGGGCTGGAAGTTCTTCTCGTTTGAGGACAGGCCTTGCGACCTTCCTCAGCCTTGCTATCCTGTCGTCTGATGGGAAGGCTTTGTGGAAATTGGTGTCTATGACCATGCCTAGGTATACCAGTTTCTGAAAGGGCTGCAGAGAGGACTTCTCGAGATTTACCATGATCCCTAGATCCTGGCAAAGTTCGAAAAGCTTGTCTCGGTGGCGAAGAAGGGTTGCCTCTGAGTCTGCTAGGATCAGCCAGTCGTCCAGGTAACGGAGGAGACGGATACCGATCCTGTGAGTCCAAGACGACATCAGGGTGAACACTCTGGTGAACACTTGAGGAGCTGTGGAGAGACCAAAGCACAGCACCTTGAACTGGTAGATCTTGTTGTCTAGGCAAAATCTTAAGTACTTCCTTGAAGACGGGTGGAATGGGATCTGGAAGTAAGCGTCCTTCAGGTTCAGTGTACACATGAAGTCTTGTGGTCTCACTGCAAGTCTGACCGTGTCTGCCGTCTCCATGCTGAACGGTGTCTGTTTGACAAACCCGTTCAGGGTCGAGAGGTCGATGACTGATCTCCAGCCTCCAGACACCTTCTTTACAAGAAAGAGTCGACTATAGAAGCCTGGGGACCCGTCTACCACCTCTTGGAGAGCGTCCTTCTTCAACATGGTCTGGACTTCTGCCCGGAGGGCTTGCCCCCTTACCGATCCCATGGTAAGGGAGCTCAATGACACTGGCTTCGCTGTCAGGGGAGGTAGAGATGATGGGAACGGGACGCGATATCCCTGACCAATCATGGAAATCGTCCAGGTATCTGCCCCGAGTTGCTGCCACCTTGTCGCGCAACTTTGTAGGCATCCCCCCACTGGTGGACATGCAGGGGGACTGCCAATCCTAGCATTTACGGCCTCGGCCTCTCCCTCTAGGATTTTTATCTCCCCTGGAGGACTTTCTGCCCTTCCTGTCCTTGACAGGAAAGGGCTTAGACACCTTTGGCTTTGCTGCTGTCGTCTTCTTCGCATTCTTAGCTGGACTGCTGGGTTGCTGGAAGTTTGTAGGGCATCGATGTCAGGGCCCTATGGAGGAGGGAATCCTGGTTGGACTTCCTCCACCTCTCAGCGGCTAGCTCCACGTCCTTAGGCTCGAACAAACTCTTACCGAGTACGGAAGAGTGTCTGAGTCTGCTAACGTCGGAACTGGGGACCTTCTGGTGAAATCTCTCAGCAACTGCGTCTCGATGTTTCAGGATCGTATTGGCCCACAAGCTCGAGACTTGGTGGGCCAGAAACTCGATGGTCCACGTGCCTGAGAGTAAGAATGTCTCCAGTGCCTTCCTGGTGCTTTCCTTGGACAGATCCTCAGACCACACCAGGATGCCCAGAGACCGCAGCCAGATGTCAAGCCACGAGGTTGCCTGCATGGCACACTTCGTCACCTTCTGCTGGCTTAAGATCTCAGTAGCAGAATACGAAACCTGCCGCTTGGAGAGTCTCTCTAGAGGGACCCCCCAGTGAGTTCTTCCACAGAATGGTGAACAGGAAGACCCAAACAAGTCTCCTCTAAGATCTCAAAATACCTCCTCTGGTGGACTCGAAGAGGAGGGAGGAGTTTGTTACTGGCGCTGGATCTGTTGGAGGAGGCAAGCTCAGAGAGCTGGCCTTTGACTTTGTCTCTGGCACTCTTCATCCCTTGTGACCAGGGCAAACTGCACTGGCCCTAGAGGGTTTCTGGATGCCGTAGACTCAGTCCAAGATCGTGTCCTTACCCTCACGAGGAGGAATCTCTGGGTCCAGAAACCCGTTATGATTTCTCATGAGGGTCAGAACTTGCCAGAACGCATGTTCTGACTGTTGAAGCTCTCCTCCCGAAGGGCTAGCAGCAAAGTCTCCTGTCCCCAGTGGCTCTTCCTTGGGGGGGGGCTTGTGGACATTCTCCGAAGGTCTCGCTGGCTCCTGTCTGATCCTTGCAGAAGACTTAGGTGAAGTCTTAGAGTCCTTCGGCTCCCTCCTGGGAGGGATACAGGACTCTAGTAATGGATCCACTCCTGTGCAAGAAGACTTCTCAGGGAGAGGCGGAGTTTCCCCCACTGGTGCGATGGGGGAACGGACCGGCTCGTCCGACTCCCCTGAGGATGGGAAATCCTCATCCACAGGGGAGGGAGAAAGTCTAGGGGGGAGAGGGAGCCTTGCGCAAGGATTTCCGAGGAGACAGCTTAGCCCTCGGAGAAGTCACCACGGAGGGGACTCCTCTCTTCCTCTTCAGGGCAGACGAAGTCGCAACTGCTTTGTGACCCAGTTCAGAGAACACAGGCTTAAAAGCCTGCATGAGGGCTCTGACTATGGTCCCAAACCAGGACTGTTGGCTGTCAGTCGCGCTCAGACACTCCCTCTGGAGGGAAGGGGATCGATCGATCCCTAGGAGGAGTCGACAAACGATGGTTCGCCTTGAACGAAGCTGAAGGAAAAGAGTCCTTAGACCTATTCGGAAACCTCCCCTCCTCCGGCGAGCGCGCTGTTCTGCGCTTGCGAGGAGGGGAACGAGACAGTGACCTGTCCGCCTGAAGCCCCGTGAAGTAGCGTGCGGGATCGCGCTGGTGGTCGTGTGATGAGCCCTGCCCTGGATCGCGCGCAGGAGGATCGTGCGCGGTAGGAATTTCGCAATCCTTTGCTCACGCGGGCGCGCAGGAACCTACTGAAGAGCCCATGCGGGCGAGACTGTTGGGCGCGCGTGAGCAGGAGATATGTCTCTAGCGCATGGGTGTGGAGCGCGCGTATCTGGAAGCACGGGGCGAGGACGCGATTGCGCTATCTCGTGATAGCGCAAAGGTGAATACAGTATGCGCGCTGGCGAGTGCTGCACAGGTGGTGCAAGAACTGCCCCGAGGAGATCGTGGGTGCACGCATCAGGATGCGGGCGCACAGGAGTGCGCTGCTGCAATGGAGCGCGCAACAGGATTCGGGCGCGCAGGTGTGCGCTGCTGAGTTGTGCGCGCTACAAGATTCGGGTGCACAGGAGTGCGCCTTTTGGAAGAAGAGGGAAGGGGTACCTGTGAGCGCCCGTGCGCTAACTTAGGTACCTCCTGGACTGCGCGCTGGAACGTAGGAGTGCGCTGGCGCGCCCGTGAGTGCTTGCACGCTGTATTAGGAACGACCGCAACTGCGCGCTTAACTCCAGAAGTGCGCAGAGGCACTGGAGAGCGCTGACGAGTAGTAGAGCGCTTGAGCGCTGTAGCAGGAACAGACGAGCGCTGGCACGCTATAGCAGGAACTGCAGGTGGGCTCTGGCGCGCAGGAGATCGTGGGCGCGCAGGGGGACCCTGGCGTGTAGGAACAGGAACAGGCGCATGCATGCGCGCAGGTGAGCACAGGGGTGCTAAGTCAGGAACAGCAGCGTGATGGCGCGCAGGGGGTACCTGGCGCTTAAGGGACTGATGCGCAGTTTTGCGCTCAAGTCCATTGTGCCCCGAAGGGACCGGTGCCTGTGCAATGACAGGATTAGAAGGTGCATATAGCGCGTCAGCAGCCTTGAAGGGTGACGGCAGGTCAGCAGGTCTGGAGGGTGACAGGTCAGGGGGTCCCGAAGGGCGACCTTCCACCAAAGGAGATCGTGAACGATCTCCGGAGAGGTCTAAGGTGGTAGCTGGCAGGATCGGTGAATGGCGAGTCTCCTCCGCAGAGGACTGCGGGGATGACGAGCCGAAGAGGTGCCTCCTAACTCCTTTGTGAGGAGAAGGAAGTCCTCTATGGCGAAGGGGAGGACGAGCCTTCTGCCTTATACGCCCTCTAGGGGCCGTGGGATCAGTAAGCTGACCATCATAAGTCCTCCGCAGAGGAGTCTCTGTAAGTGAACTCCCTCGAGGGGGAGAATCACCAGCAGGAGAGACCGTGGGACTAAGTTCCACCCTCGAAGAATGTTCAGAGGGGGAATCAGAGCCTTCAGTTACCTCAGCAACAACAGGAGCAGGAGTTTGATCAGACACACCGGAGGCCTCCGTTATAACAACGTCGACGATAGACAGAGGATCTACGTCTGCTATTGCCGGTGATTGCTTAACAGCTGCTCCCAGTTTGATCATGTCAAACAGGGCTTCCTTGGAGGGCGAACCCTGAAGCCCCAAGGAAGCCCAAAGCTGTAACAAATCATTATTTACAGAGAAATCAATATCCTCCTCTGGGGGAGGAGGGGCAGCTGCCTCGCTATGGGAGGCTACTACCTCTCCCGCACCCCGAGATCGGTTAACAGAACTAAGGCCTACGCTACCCCTCGACGGCCTCTCGGAAGAGACCGATCGAGTGGGAGCTTCGGAGGAGGTTTGGGCTACAGAAGAAGAGGCCTTGGGATTTTCTCTCTTTAAAGAAGCCTTTGAAAGAGAAATATCAAAAATTTTAAGTAATTTTTATTTTTCCTAACATACTTACCGAGAACTACTTTCTTAGGAGTTACCGGTAACCTCCTCTCTACCGACCAGAGTTTTGTGTAGTGTAACCCCCACCCCGTTTTCTATGGAGGCCTACCCCCGGCATTAAAGAATGTGCCCCGAGGGTAGGCTTATCGTAGGTCGATGTCCGCCCGGGTCAACAGCTTCAGTAAGTTCTATTGGATTAGCACAATGCTTGCAAGGGAAGAGAGGCACTTGGGGAAGGAAGGGAGGGCCATTACCCGAAAGTAGTTCTCGGTAAGTATGTTAGGAAAAATAAAAATTACTTAAAATTTTTGATTTGTTCCAACACGAATACTTAACTCGAACTACTTTCTTAGGAGACTTACACTTTAGGAGGCGGGAGTGCTATTCTGACCCCCTGACCCGGTAAGCGGAGGCCAAGAGGCCCAGGAATAACGGTACCTACTAGAAAACGGATGAGAGGGTAACTACACAAAGAGTTCACGTTAGTGTCTAAGTACTCACCCTTTGAAAAAACTTCTTCTGATGTTGCCTCCAGTAGCGTAGCTGTGAAGAATGTGTTATCCAATGGTATAAGTTGGTACTCCCCAATGAGGCTAGGAAGCAACTGGGTAGGATGGAAGGAAAACGCACCTGTGTCTCCCGGTTGCTAGCCGTGATTGAGCCTGGGGCTTTTACCGTTACACCGCTTGGAGGGCGGAGATGACTGTTCCAATGGAGAACCCGTCTAAGGACTTCCTCGAGTAGTCCTTGAGGTAATGGGCAGTAAAGGTTGACTGGTTCGACCAAGTACCTGCTCGCAGGATCTGACCTACTGCCATGTTTTTCTCAAAGGCTAAGGACGTGCTCAGGCCTCTGATGTCATGAGGTTTGGGGGTGCCTGGCACTGCTATGCCTTCTTCCTTGTAGGCTCTGGCAATAACTTGCCTCAACCACAAGGAAATGGTGTTCTTGGACACTTGCTTCTTAGTAATACCCGTGGATACGAAGAGGCTCTTGATGCCTGGGCGGAGATGAGCCGTTCTTTCAAGGTATTTTCTAATGGTCCGTACAGGGCATAATTTCAAATCCTCTGAATTACTCGTCCTAGGGATGGCAAGTATTGAAAAACCTTCGATTCTCGGATCCCAGACTGCTGGGTTCTGAGTCTTAGCCACAAAAGAGGGGACGAACTTGAAGAATACTTCTTTCCACCCCTTCGAATGAGAAACGTCATATGACACCCCATGGATCTCACCCACTCTCTTAGCGGACGCCAAGGCCAGCAAGAAGACGGCCTTGACAGTGAGATCTCTGTCCACGATATCTTTCAAAGGTTCAAAGGGGGACCACACAACATCTTCAGGACCTGGGTTAAGTCCCACTGGGGCACCCTACTCGCCTGTGGGGGGCAGGACTGCTCGAAACTCTTGACAAGCATCGCTATGTGCCTCGAGGCCCCCAGGTCGATGCCCTTCAGGAGGAAGACTTGGCCTAAGGCGGCCCGAACCCCTTTTATGACTGGGATTGACATTCCCATCTTATCTCTAAGAAACACCAGAAAATCTGCTATGTCTGGGACAGAGGCCTTAAGGGGCTTAATGTGCTTCTCAGAGCACCACTTCGTGAAGGAGGCCCACTTAGCCTGGTAGACCGCGGCTGATGACTTTCTCAGGTATAGCGACATTCTCTTAGCAGTGGATGAAGAATATCCTTCTTTCTTCAGGAGCCGCTCGATAGTCTCCAGGCGTGAAGACGTAGGGAGAGTGGGTTGTCGTGGAGCCTGAGAAAATGAGGTTGATGCAGAAGGTCTGACCTGTCGGGCATAGGCCACGGTGGTTGACTTGCCAGGTCCTTTAGGTCCGTGAACCACTCTCTCTCCGGCCACAAGGGCGCTACCAAAGTCATCTTTAGGTTTCGGGCTGTCCTTACTCTGTTGAGCACTTGCCTTATCAACGTGAAAGGGGGAAAAGCGTACACGTCTAGATTGTCCCACTTGTGCTGAAAGGCGTCTTCTAAGGCTGCTTTCGGGTCTGGTACAGGAGAACAATATACGGGGAGTTGGGCGTTGAGTTTTGTTGCAAAGAGATCCATCACCGGGGAACCCCAACGTTGGATGATGAGCTTGGCTACTTCTGGAAGAAGGGACCATTCTGTCCCTACTATCTGGCCCACTCTGCTGAGACCATCGGCCAGCACGTTTTTCTTCCCGAGAATGAACCTCGCTAACAACACCACTTGGTTCTCTTCTGCCCAATCTAGAATTTTTATGGTGAGATCGCACAATTCCTTCGACTTCAAGCCTCCCTGCTTCTTTATGTATGCTACTACCGTGGCGTTGTCGCACATCAACGCCACGGTGTTCCCCTTTAGAAGATCTGCGAAGTGTAGGCAAGCCTTCTGGACTGCCTTCAACTCCAGGACATTGATGTGGCGTTCCTTTTCCCCGTCCAACCAGGTCCCTCGTGCTGTTTCGTCAAGGAGATGGGCTCCCCACCCTTAGTTGGAGGCGTCTGTGAACAGTAGTAACTTGGGGGGGTCGCTCGCGAAGGGCATCCCCTTGAGTGAGTTCGACCGGCAATGCCACCATTCCAGGGAGGGTCTCGTGTTTGGTAGAACTGGGATTAGGACTTGTTGTGAGTCCAGTTGGCACCAGAGGTTCTTCAGGTTCCATTGTACAGCTCTGAGCCTTACCCTCCCTTGGGGAACTAGTTTCTCCAATGAGACCAGGTGACCTATCAGTTTCTGCCAGACTTTCGCTCTCCTGGGGCGCCCCTACAGGAACGGCCGAATGATATTCATGAGGTTGTTTATTCTGTCCTCCGAAGGGAAGGCTTTTCCCAGAATGGTATCTAACGTCATTCCCAAGTAGTTCATTCTGGTGGATGGGGATAGGTTTGATTTTTCCGGGTTGATTACGATGCCCAGATCCTTGCAAAACTGGAGGAGTTTCATCCCTTGTTCCTCCTAGAGGTCCTTCGAGGAGGAAAGAAGCAACCAGTCGTCCAGGTATCGGATGAGGCGAATGCCTCGTTCGTGAGCCCACACTGGGACAGTCGTGAAGACTCTCGTGAACACCTGGGGCGCTGTTGACAATCCGAAGCAAAGGGTCTTGAATTGCAGGATCTGGGAACCCCATTTCACCCGGAGAAACTTTAGACTCGAGGGGTGGACCGGAATTTGGAAGTAGGCGTCCCTGAGGTCTATGGTCATCATGTAATCTTTCTCCCTCAAGGACAGCAGGACTGTCTTCGGAGTGTCCATTTTGAAGTCCGTCTTCTTGATGAACTTGTTGAGAGCCGACAGATCTATAACCGGTCTCCACCCTCCCGTCGCTTTTTCTACTAGGAACAGATGACTGTAGAAACCCGGGCCTGGGAGAAGAACTTCTTCCATGGTGCCCTTCTCTAACATGGAGGACACCTCCTCTTGAAGGGCGGTCTTCTTCAACGGGTCTTTGGGAGCTAGCCATTCCGCCCGGCTGGCCGGGATAAGAGGGGGTGGTTCTGCTAAGAACGGTAGTCTGTAGCCTTCCTTTAGTACAGACACTGTCCAAGGTTCCGCTCCGTGAGCCTTCCATGCTTGCCAATGTAGTCTGAGGCATCCCCCAACCCGAGGCTTGGGCGGGGATAGGGGGCCTCGCACTCTATCTCCTTCTGAGGAGCGGCTTGAACGGCCTCTCCTAGAGGCAGAGTAACCTGATCTGAAGGAGTTTGAGGAAGATGGAGCTCCCCTACGGGAGGGCTGAGGCGTTGAGGACCAGGAGGAAGAGGGAGCCTCTCTCCTCGTCGTGCTGGGAGAGGCCTGGGCCGTCGCGGCACTATCCGAGACGGACCTCTTGTAGGGCGGTCTCCTAGAAGGCGTAGGCCTGGGGTTGTTAGACTCCTTCTTCTTCGAGACCTTCTCCGTGATGGTCTCTAGTTCTTTCAGGGGAAACAAGGACTCCCCCCACAAGGGTAAGCTCCTCATGGGCCGCGCTTCCCTGTCTGGCACCTTCCGGGACACCTTAGCCAGTACGGTGTCTCTCTTACGGAGTACCCAGTTAGCTGTCAAGGCGAGCGACTGGTATGTTAAAAACTTTAGTGTTTTACCCCCGGAGGTAATAAGTTCTCTCAGGAGGCTCTGCTGGTCAGGGTCCGCGGGGTCGAACGAGGCTTGTACTCCTACTAAGGTGGAAGCCCACCAGTCCAGCCAAGAGGAGACGTTCACTAGATCCCTTGACTTTTCTTCCATCAAGGAGGCCTCCGATGGCGAGAAACACACTGGGACCGAAGAGGCTCTATCCTCTGAGACGCCCTGACTCAGGATGTCAAAGGATGATTCCACTTTACAGGGGCCTGGGCGACGCCCCTCTGGCACATATACTTAGCTCTGAGTCTTGAGGCCCTGGAGCAATTTTGAGGAACTCTGAGTTTTGGGGGCCTCGGCATTACTAGCCACCACCTTGTCCACATACTCCTGCCCTTGGACCAGATCTCGGGCTAGAGGAAGCGCTAGAGACGTCTTAGGTTGGGTAGGGATCTGCATAATCCGTAACAGGCTTGACCTCCAGTAGTCTTCGTCCGTAGCTCTAGGTTCCTCAATCTTGTGGTGCCTCCTGATAAGGCCAACCACCCTCCTATAGGCCGAGTCCTCCGTTGGGGAACCCTCCCTCCCGTCAGCCGAGGTCCCGGCTTGGGACCGGGGAGCTGGGTTACCGGGCAAACCGACCGGACGTCTAGCTCTTGGAGCCAGGGGTGCCGTCCTACCGAGGTACTGGACTTCATCGGCGGGGACGTCCGCACCAGGGGCCTGGGTTAACGCAGGCATCGCCGATTCAGCGGGGACTCTCGTCCGCTCAAGGGCTCTGGGTGCCGAGGACGCGGTTCCCGTGGGCTGACCCGACAGTGGGAACCGTTCCTTCCGACCCGAAGGCCGCACCAGCTGGGCTGGTTCGGCCAGGCCGCCCGAAAAGAAGCGCGTTTCCCCCCGCTGGGCGGGGTGAACCGGAGGCTTCGAGGACTTACGCCTTTCTGTAGTCCTTCCTGCGAGCTTGGTTGCGAGGGTCAAGGTCGTGTTTGGAGGACGGCATCCTTGGCGAGAACTCTCTGGACCGGAGGTCCGGGGAACAAGGCACCCTTGATTCCCGGGGTACGAAGACCCAGTCGCCCTCAGGAGACCTACTCCTCTTGTACTTACGCCCTGGGGAGCGGGAGCGCTTCCTACTGTACCTGGAGCGCGACCTAGAACGGGAACGCCTGCTCCTGGACCGCTCTCTCCGACGACAGTGTTTTCTCCTGACTTCTTCCCCCGACGAGAAACCATCTTCCGACGAACCCGACGACACTGTACTTATCGTATGTCGGGCGGTAGCGGGGACTGCGGGGGACTTCTTCACGCGTTCAGTGCCCGAGGTCGACGGCTGAAGGAAATCTTCGGGGACTTCCGTGAGGGGGGCCGGGAACGATTCAAGGCGCTCCATGCTAGGGAGCCAGGGGTCCAGGTCCTCTTCCATTCGTAACGGGGACCTACCTGGTGTCTTCGGAAGCTTCCAACCGAAGGCATCATTACCCGAAGACCTTAACTTATTCTGGTTATCTCCGCCTACCGAAGACCCTGAAGCACAGGCCCACGAGGGCGGCGAAGACACAGACACCGCGTTACTACCCCACAAGGGGTCATCGGAGGACACGTGCCCCCCGAGCACAAGGGCCGACTCTCTGGACGCACTACTGGGTTCTGCACTTTCACTAGACTCTTGGGGAAGGCCGCTTTGTTCCTTCTCCACGACAGACTTACCTCGGCCCCTACTCTGTGTAGGGGACGGCGAAACAGAGGCCCCGTCGGACCGCTCACTGGGTGATGGTAGCGGCGAAGTAACGCTAGCTTTTCTGGGGGAACGTTTCGCCGATTTTCTCTTTTTAGTACCGTAACGTACCCACTGGATATCACTCCAGCCTACACACTCGGGGCACGTATCTGCTGACGAACAAACCCTTCCCCTACAGGAGGAGCAAAGGGAGTGAGGGTCCACTTCAGGCTTGGAGAGGAACGCTCCACACGATTTACCGGCCCTATGCCCCGGACAACAGCAGATTTGCTCCATAATGCACACACGCAAGACACAAGCACGAAGGGAATCAAGGAATACACTGGGTAAGCACGCGGGTGGAGGGTGAACACACAGGAACACCCGGGAAAAGTACACTGGAAACACAAGTTACCACGCGGGGAACACGTGGGACACTCAGAACGCACACAAAGGATCGATAGAGAACGAGGGCGACGTGTTGACACGTCGCGACCAGAGAACTTACTGAAGCTGTTGACCCGGGCAGACATGACCTACGATAAGCCTACCCTCGGGGCACATTCTTTAATGCCGGGGGTAGGACTCTATAGAAAATGGGCTGGGGGGTACACTACACAAAACTCTGGTCGGTAGAGAGGAGGTTACAGGTAACTCCTAAGAAAGTAGTTCGAGGTAAGTATTCGTGTTGGAACAAATCACTTTTGGACTTCTTCTTCCGGCGCCAGGCAAAACTCTCCCACTGGGAGGTAGACCACTCCCTACACTCACCGCATACATTACCCCTATCACACCGTTGGCCCCTACATTAAGGACACAAGGTGTGAGGATCTGTGTTGACCGCCGACATAAAATTCCCACAAGGGCGGTCAGGTAACCCAGGACACGTACGCATTATTAATAGAGGCCAACTTCACACACTCTGTAGAAAAAGAGAAAGTAAAAACAGATTAATGGCAGTCAAGTGAGGGTGAGAGCAGACACGTCTGTTCATCACCCGAGCCAAAAGCAAAGTGAAGTCTTCACAGGTGTGTGTGTGTGTGTGTGTGTGTGTGTGTGTGGGGGGGGGGGGGGGGGTAGCAAGCTACCCTTCCCTATCCCCGCTAACTAGCAGTGGGGTAGTAAACACTTGTTAAAATTCTATTGGCTTGTCATTTCAGCTACGCCGAAGTAATAACCCATATTAAACAGCGTGGTTTGTATTTCAGTTACGGAACAATTAGAATTTTACAAGCTGTCTAAGCAGCAATTCGTATTCAGCACCTCTGACACACAAAATTTTTCTAGTTGCAAAGCAAGATGCTATAAACCCATGGGCTCCAACAGGGAAAAATTGCCCAGTGAGGAAAGGAAGTAAGGAAATGAATAAACGATGAGAAAAAATTAACAATAAAATATTTAAAAAATGGTAACATCAAAACAGATAAGTCATATACACACATACATATACCAAGGCACTTCCCCCAATTTTGGGGGGTAGCCGACATCAAACAAATGAAACAAAAAAGGGGACGTCTCCTCTCTCTCTTCCTACCAGCCTGACAAGGGACTCAACTGAGTTAGGCTGGTACTGCTAGGGTGGCACAGCCCACCCTCCCTCACTATCCACCACCGATGAAGCTTCATAATGCTGATTCCCCTACTGATGCTACCTCCGCGGTCATCAAGGCACCGGAGGAGGCAGCAGGGCCTACTGGAACTACGTCACAATCGCTCGCCATTCATTCCTATTTCTAGCACGCTCTCTTGCCTCTCTCACATCTATCCTCCTATCACTCAAGAGCTTCCTTCACTCCATCCATACACCCAAACCTTGGCCTTCCTCTTGTACTTCTCCCATCAACTCTTGCATTCATCACCTTTAGCAGACAGCCAATTTCCATTCTCTCAACATGGCCAAACCACCTAAACACATTCATATCCACTCTAGCTGCTAACTCATTTCTTACACCCATTTTCACCCTCACTACTTCGTTCCTAACCCTATCTACTCGAGATACATCAGCCATACTCCTTAGACACTTCATCTCAAACACATTTAATTTCTGTCTCTCCGTCACTTTCATTCCCCACAACTCCAATCCATACATCACAGTTGGTACAATCACTTTCTCATACAGAACTCTCTTTACATTCATGCCCAACCCTCTATTTTTTACTACTCCCTTAACTGCCCCCAACACTTTGCATTCTTCATTCACTCACTGATGTACATCTGCTTCCACTCCACCATTTGCTGCAACAACAGACCCCAAGTACTTATACTGATCCACCTCCTCAAGTAACTCTCCATTCAACATGACATTCAACCTCGCACCACCTTCCCTTCTCATACATCTCATAACCTTACTCTTACCCACATTAACTCTCAACTTCCTTCTCTCACACACCCTTCCAAATTCTGTCACTAATCAACCAACTTTCTCTTCCACATCTGCAACCAGTACAGTATCATCCGCAAACAACAATTGATTTGCCTCCCATTCACGGTCATTCTCGTCTACCAGTTTTAATCCTCGTCCAAGCACTCGAGCATTCACCTCTCTCACCACTCCATCAACATACAAATTAAATAACCACGGTGACATCCCACATTCCTGTCTCAGTCCCACTCTCACCGGAAACCAATCGCTCACTTCATTTCCTATCATAACACATGCTTTACTACCTTTGTAGAAACTTTTCACTGCTTGCAACAACCTTCCACCAACTCCATATAACCTCATCACATTCCACATTGCTTCCCTATCAACTCTATCATACGCTTTCTCCAGATCCATAAACGCAACATACACCTCCTTACCTTTTGCTAAATATTTCTCGCATATCTGCCTAACTGTAAAAATCTGATTTATACAACCCCTACCTCTTCTAAAACCACCCTGTATTTCCAAGATTGCATTCTCTGTTTTATCCTTGATCCTATTAATCAGTACTCTACCATACACTTTTCCAACTATACTCAACAAACTAATACCCCTTGAATTATAACACTCATGAACACCTCCCTTAACCTTGTATAGTGGTACAATACACACACAAACCCAATCTACTGGTACCATTGACAACACAAAACACATATTAAAGAATCTCACCAACCATTCAAGTACAGTCACACCCCCTTCCCTAAACATCTCAGCTCTCACACCATCCATACCAGACACTTTTCCTACTCTCGTTTCATCTAGTGCTCTCCTCACTTCATCTCTTGTAATCTCTCTCATTCTCATCTCCCATCATTGACACCTCAACATCTGCAACAGCAATTATATCTGCCTCCCTATTATCCTCAACATTCAGTAAACTTTCAAAATACTCCACCCACCTTTTCCTTGCCTCCTCTCCTTTTAACAACTTCCCATTTCCATCTTTCACTGTCTCTTCAATTCATGAACCAGCCTTCCTTACTCTCTTCACTTCTTTCCAAAACTTCTTCTTATCCTCTTCATATGAATGACCCGATCCCTGACCCTACCTCAGGTCAGCTGCCCTCTTTGCCTCACTTACCTAGCGCTTTACTTCCGCATTTTTCTCTCTATATATCTTTCATACTTCTAACACAATTACTCTGCAGCCATTCTTCAAAAACCCTCTTTTTCTCTTCCACTTTTACCTTCACTCCTTCATTCCACCATTCACTGCCCATCCTCATGCTGCCTCCAACAAACTTCTTGCCACACATCACTTGCAATCCCTACATAATTTTCTTTGATATTTACTTTTTACCCCCAGTTTTATTAGCTCTTTTACATCCACCTACTCTATTTCCCCACTCTTTTGCTACAACTAATTTTCCTTCCTCCAAAAAATTATCAGACATGTCATATATAAACTATAAAAAGACTTATGTCAACCTGTTCAACATAAAAAATTTTGCTGAAAGTTTGAACTTTTAAAGTTCTACTGATTCAACTACCAGATTAGGAAGATCAATCCACAACTTGGTCACAGCTGGAATAAAACTTCTAGAGTATTGCGTTGTATTGAGCCTCATGATGGAGAAGGCCTGACTAATAGAACTAACTGCATGCTTAGTATTACAAACAGGATGGAACTGTCCATGAAGATCTTAATGTAAAGGATGGTCATAATTATGGAAAATCTTACGCAACATGCATAATGAACTAATTGAACACAGTGCCAAAGATTAATATCTAGAACAGGAATAAGAAAATTAATATATTACGAAATGTTTAAATTAATATTAAATAACTGCATGCCAGTTATCTCAATTTTAAGATATTTATATAAGTAACGAGTTGTAGTGCCACCACAACTACACGTGTTTCCCTGTTGTTTACAAGAAAGCAGTGTTGCCAAATGTAATACAGTGATGCCTCAGGATACGAAAGTAATCCGTTCAGGATACGGTTTCGTATCCTGATTTTTTCGTATCCTGAGTCGCGTTTTACATGTAAATAGCCTAATCCGTTCCAAGCCTTACAAAAAGTCACCTTTTCTTTCATAAACACACTAAACTGTAGTAATAAACATGCAATGCAGCCATTTCTATCATTCGATAATTAACCCAACCGTTAAAAACTGCCTAATCCATTCCATAAACCACCATGAGATTATTCAATAATGTAGTTATAGCCTAGTTATCCCCTCCAAGCCCTAAGAAAACGGTCCATTTTCTTTACTACTGTATAAAAGTTACGGTACTGTATGTAAAGCATTTGGATCAGTGAAGGTATATTGTTACCTGTACACTTAAATTAAGGGTTGATACCCTGAAAAAAAAGGTACTGTACTCTCGGCGACGAGTTGGGATCTCGTAAGCTTTTCGTATCCTGAAAATTTTTTCGTATACTGGGGCATAAAAATCTTTGTATTGCTTTTCGTATCCTGAATTTTTCGTAAGCAGAAACTTTCGTATCCAGAGGTATCACTGTACAGTGTCTTTCCAAAATTCCTCCTATAACCTACACATTTTCACCCAAAATTAATCATTGATCCAAGTCTAGAAATTCCTCTAGGTGGAATACTCTTGCTACTGTATGTTTGATTTTAGGTCTGGTGACTTTTCTGCTAACTTGGTAACACTGCACTCGACTAACAGTGAGATGTGTTTTTCAATGTTGTATTCAGCAACTGTTTGTCTGTATTATTTTGGAACTCAGGGAACGGAGTCATCATCAAATTATTCCTTTATCACAAAATAACTACAAAATATGAGAAAATAAATAAATACTGCATCAACAACTGTGTCATAATGTCATCTGCAAGTTTGCTTGTAGAAGGGCGTTGGTGAGTCATCAGCTGATTACCAAAACAAATGTATAATTTGCTACTGTACTTCAATAAATGATAATTCTGGGTTTATATTTTATGTCTGATGAATGCAAGAGTTGATGGGAGAAGTACAAGAGGAAGGCCAAGGTTTGGGTGGATGGATGGTGTGAAGAAAGCTCTGGGTGATAGGAGGATAGATGTGAGAGAGGCAAGAGAGCGTGCTAGAAATAGGAATGAATGGCGAGCGATTGTGACGCAGTTCCGGTAGGCCCTGCTGCTTCCTCCGGTGCCTTAGATGACCGCGGAGGTAGCAGCAGTAGGGGACTCAGCAGTATGAAGCTTCATCTGTGGTGGAAATGTGGGAGGTTGGGCTGTGGCACCCTAGCAGTACCAGCTGAACTCGGCTGAGTCCCTGGTTAGGCTGGAGGAAAGTAGAGAGTAGAGGTCCCCTTTTTTGTTTTGTTTCTTGTTGATGTCGGCTACCCCCCAAAATTGGGGGAAGTGACTTTGGTATATGTATGTATGTGGTTAGTGTGAGTGCTTGTATGCCTCTAGTTGGGTATTTGAAGGTTGTCAAACTCCACTATACAACTTTTCATTAGTGACAGGAGGCAGGGTGATTCTTTTGGGCATCTTTCAGGAAAAAAAGGTACGTCTAATGACACGGGAAATATACGGTAATTCACGACTTACAAACCGACGTGAGGTTGGATAAAAAGACGTGAATTGGATCATATTTTCTGTACAAATACTGAAATATAGAAATAGTTAAAAACATACCAGGAATCTTGTGGAATTGTGAACCGTGTTACTACTCTATTACTGTATTGCTATCATTATTACTTGCTAAGCTACAACCCTAGCTGGAAAAGCAGGAGGCTAAAAGTCTAAGAGCTCCAATGAGGAAAAACAGCCCAGTGAGGAAAGGAAATAAACTATATTGAAAATAATGAATATATATGGAATATCTTGAGTTCAGTAACCACGTTGAAACAGATCGTCATAATATCATTATTAGTAGCTAAGCTACAACCTTAATTGGAAAAGCATTATACTATAAACCCAATGGCTCCAACAGGGAAAAACAGCCCAGTGAGGAAAGGAAATAAACTATTATCAAAAAGTAATGAATATATATAAATCTAAAACAGATGTCATATCATAGCTACTTATTATGATAATATATCTGTTTCAACATGGTTACTGAACTCAAGATATTTCATATACATTCATTACTTTTTGATAATAGTTTATTTCCTTTCCTCACTGGGCTGTTTTTCCCTGTTGGAGCCATTGGGCTTATAGTATAATGCTTTTCCAACTAGGATTGTAGCTTAGCTAATAATAATAATAATAATAATACAGAAATTACTGTATTGTTTACATAACTAATATCTTAATATCAGTCAACATACTAAATTACTCAAAGATAATATAATTATAGAATAATATAAGGAAATGTACAACTGGCTCTCAAAATGACACAAAAATAATTATTTTTTTGTATTCCCACTAGTCTTATGTCTTATGTACATACATACATATACCAAGGCACTTCCCTCAATTTGGGGGGGGGGGGAATAGCCGACATCAAACAAATGAAACAAAAAAGGGGATCCCTCCTCTCTATGTTCCTCCCAGCCTGACCAGGGACTCAACCGAGTTAGGCTGGTACTGCTAGGGTGGCACAGCCCACCCTCCCACATTAACCACCACAGATGAAGCTTCATAACGCTGAATCCCCTACTGCTGCTACCTCCACGGTCATCCAAGGCACCGGAGGAAGCAGCATGGCCTACCGGAACTGTGTCACAATCGCTCGCCATTCATTCCTATTTCTAGCACGCTCTCTTGCCTCTCTCACATCTATCCTCCTATCACCCAGAGCTTTCTTCACTCCATCCATCCACCCAAACCTTGGCCTTCATCTTGTACGTCTCCCATCTACTCTTGCATTCATCACCTTCTTATGTAGAAATGAAAAAGGTTACAAAAAATGAGCAACAGTGGAGGTTGGACACAATGAAACTACAGAGGTGTCTTTCCAAACTAGTCAATAGTCTGATTATCATTACTTATATCACACACCAAGGGACTGCATCAACTATCTTTATTTGTTGTGGTGATGGTGGATGTGTTAAGTGAAGAGTTCACCTCCTCCTACACCCATTGACGCAAAGGGTTAGATTTCGCCAGTCGTCTCCATCATGGGCTTTTAATTCAATACTTCTTCATTAATCATTTCCTACTTTGCAATTCATAGTCCTCAGCCATGTAGGCCCGGGTCTTCCAACTCTACTATAGTACATTTTTTTTAGCAAGGCAGATTCGCACCGACTCGCAGCGGTGCCCTTTTAGCTCGGAAAAAGTTTCCTGATCGCTGATTGGTTAGAATTATCTTATCCAAACAATCAGTAACCAGGAAACTTTTCAGAGCTAAAATGGCACCGCTGCGAGTCGGTGCAAATCTGCCTCGCTAAAAAAAATTGACTAAAGTGCCTCGTGGGGCCCAGTCAAAATGTTTGGTGAACTAATCTCTCAAGGGGAGTGCGAAGAACATGCCCAAACTATCTCTATCTACCAATCATCATGATCTCATCCATATATGGCACTTGAGTGCCATTAACCCTTTTACCCCCAAAGGACGTACTGGTACGTTTCACAAAACTCATCCGTTTACCCCCATGGACGTACCGGTACGTCCTTGCAAAAAACTGCTATTTAAATTTTTTTTTTTCATATTTTTGATAATTTTTTGACAAACTTCAGGCATTTTCCAAGAGAATGAGACCAACCTGACCTCTCTATGACGAAAATTAAGGCTGTTAGAGCAATTTAAAAAAAATATACTGCAAAATGTTCTTGAAAAAAAAATAACCCCTGGGGGTTAAGGGTTGGAAATTTCCAAATAGCCTGGGGGTAGAAGGGTTAAACAGAAAAGATTTGGTGATTACTGGTGAAAGGGAGGAAGAACTAAGAAGGGTGGTGGTAGAGAGGTAAGAGTCTTTGAAGAAGGTTGGCTGAGGGTTATAGTGGGCAGTAAGTTTTAATTTGCTTCAGGCTTCTCTGATGACCTCTCACTCACTTGTGACTCTTGAGTGAGAATGCGTAAACAAAACTCGTAGACAAATACAAACAAACACAAAGGAGAATCACTCTTAAAAAGACTGGATACTACTGCAATACAAAAGAAAGAGGAACCACATCCTAACTTTGAGACAATTAATAAATGATCGAATCCTTCATAACATACGCTACCACACACAAACTATGCTGAAACATAGCAATACTGTGCAACATTACCCTTAATACCATTAGCGCATGTTGTAGTAGTATAAAATACATACCAGAAAGGATAGCCATACATGAAAGTACAGCTTCTGTTATAAAAGAGGTAGAAATATTTAGATACTTGGGATCTAATATGTCAGGAAGGAGGGTGTGAGGCTGAAGTTGAGAATATGATAAAAGCAGCCTGGGATAAGTGGAGGGAGCAGGAGTTGTGTGTGATGAGAAAATGCCAATCTAGGTAAAAGTCAAGAGCTATAGTGCAGAAATAAGATCAGCGTTAATGTATGGATCGGAAATTGGAAGCAAAGATTGAGAGATAGAGATGAGAGTGCTGAGGCTGTTCATGGGAATACCACTGCTTGAAATATCAGAAAAGAATGAAATAAGGAGAATGGCAGGCATAGTAAAGATTACAGAGGTTATAAGTGTCACGACTGAGATGGTAAGGATGGATGGTGGGGAGGGAGTGAGGCGGGCTTGAGAGAAACCTGTTATTATTATTATTATTACTAGCTAAGCTTCAACCCTCATTGGAAAAGCAGGATGCTATAAGCCAACGGGCTCCAACAGGGAAAAATAACCCAGTAAGTTAAGGAAATAAACTAAATTAGAAGTAATGAACAATTAAAATAAAATATCCTAGGAACAGTAATAACATTAAAACAGATCTTTCATAAACTATAAAACGAGACATGTCAGCCTGTTCAACATAAAAACATTTGCTGCAACTTTGAACTTTTGAAGTTCTACCGATTCAACTAACCGATCGGGAAGATCATTCCACAACTTGGTCACAGCTGGGGAGATGATCGAGAGAGAGAGAGAGATGATATGGAGAAAAGAGGATGATATGGCGAGAAGAGGTTTGGCGGAAGAGGATGCCTTTGATAGAAGGCATTCGAGAGGATGCATCGAATACAGTCTGGTATATAGCTGAAAAAAGGGACAACGAAACTTGGTCTATACTTATCACCTACCTGTATTTTAGCCCAGTACCGAATGACCATCAGATACGGCCTCACGAGCATGTGGGTGCGCGTGTACTGACATATGAGCTGCGTGTTGTAGACAGGCATTCCGTTGCGGAAGGAGAGGTCCACCTGCAGGTGCGTCAAGGCATCTTCGAACTTGACGATGGGAACACGCGCTTTGGCTATCGCCTGAACCTGAAAGGTGTGGGATGAAATCAGTAATCGTTGCTGGGATACGGGGGTGGGTGGGTGGGGTAGCAACCACACACATCCTGAAGACAGGCGGAAACTGACAGATTTTACTCACCTTGAACCCTCGCTTCGAATTCTTCAACTTCCTGGCGAGGTACCACGTCAAGTCACGTGCTTTTGCCTCCTTTTGTGCTGAAAAGATGAGAGAAAAGAAAGTGTTCGAGGTTAGAAATTATAAAAACCAAGATGGATCTCGCGTGTCTCATTTGCAACGCTTATGCGAACGTCCTCCTCTAGAGATTCAAAAAAAATTCAACGACTAACCTTTGCTTCCCGCGCTCCAAGGATTGACCCCAAGGTGGACGTACAAGTCGACATCGCACCCCACGAAGCCCAGGTTATTGGCCGACGACCCAAACACGCAGGCCACGGCAACGGGGAAGTCCGGCCGCAAAAAGTTCTCAAGAGTCGTTCTGAAAAGGAAATCGTTGTAGCTTTGTGCACTTGATGTTAGTAGTTTAAAGTCGACTTTTGCCAAGTTGCAGTCGTCTTCATCCCTTACCATTTGAGGCATCCACAACACTAAAGGTTTCCAGAGTTCCAAGTGATATTTTCTTTATTGCTTCAATATTTTAAAAATGAAAAATTTAAAAGTAATTTGTACTTTTCCTAACTAAAAACCTTGAGCTCTTTATTATTATTACCATTATTATTACTCGCTAAGCTACAACCCTAGTTGGAAAAGCAGGATGCTATAAGCCCAGGGGCTCCAACAGGAAAAATAGCTCAGTGAGGAAAGGAAACAGAGAGAAATAAAATCTTTTAAGAAGAGCAACAAGATTAAAATAAATATCTCTTATATAAACTATAAAAACTTCAACAAAACAAGAGGAAGAGAAATAAGATGGGCTATTAGTATTATTAGCTAAGCTACAACCCTAGTTGGAAAAGCAAGATGCTATAAGCCCAAGGGCTCCAATAGGGAAAAAATAGCCAAGCGAGGAAAGGAAAAAAGGAAAAAAACAATATGAGAAAAAATTAACAACAAAATATCTTAAAAACAGTAACATCAAACAGATATGTCATAATATATAAACTATAAAGAGACTTATGTCAGCCTGTTCAACATGAAAACATTTGTTATAACTTTGAACTTTTGAAGTTCTACCGATTCAACTACCCTAAGATTAGGAAGATCATTCCACAACTATGGATATATATCGTATATTACTGTGTAAAGGGAGAAATACTTTTGGAATTATGAAAATATTTATTTTTTGACCTCTTTTGTCGTTGTTACTGTATTCTAATTGCAAATGGTTCATTAGTAGGGTCGTAGTTTGGAAGGATTGACATAAAAATCTTTTAATATATTAATTTTAATTACAGTACTGTATATAATTTTATGTTCAAGTAAAATAAGAAAATTTAACGGTAATTTTACCTTTATTTATGAGTCATAGAATGACAATAAAACCGTCTCCAATAGATTTAGTAGATTTGAGAACAAAGCCCTCAGAAGGATATTGGAAGTTGAATGGCAGGACAGGATTAGAAAAGAAACTATAAGAGAGATTACTCGAGTGCCATATGTGGATGAGAACATGATGAGGGGTAGATGGAGATGGTTTAGGCATGCTCTTTGCACTCCCTAAGAGAGATTAGTTCACCAAAAGTTCAGCTGGGCTCCACAAGGCACTAGAAGAGTTGGAAGACCCAGGCCTACATGGCTGAGGACTATGAAGCGCAAAGTAGGAAATGGTGAATGGAGAAGTATTGAATTGAAAGCTCAAGATAGAAACAACTGTCAGAATCTAACCGAGGCCCTTTGCATCAATAGGCGTCTAAGGGGATGATGATGAGGATGATGATTTACAGTTCTGCACTCAGGCTCTGTTGTGTAAACCTGTTGGTAGGCTAACCTAATTGTCCGAAACCTAGAATTTTCTATATTAGTACCAGTAATCAATTATTACACAGTCGTTCGGAAGGATCAACATAATATCGTATAATATGCTCAGTATAATCATACACTAGTTGTGATTTTAGGTATAATAAAAAAAAGAATTATTTTTTCCTTACAATAATAATTGTCACAAAAACTTTTTTCAGAATGTTTACAAGAGATGGCGGCACTGGTGGTTGTCCGAAACCTTAAAATATGCAGGAGGTTACTATGGTTTAAAGGTCGCTCATGAATGGCAGAGGCAAGGGACAGCGACATTTCCCTATCGAGCAGAACAGTGCCCTAGAGACTGACCATTTATACATATAATCGGTGCCCAAGCCCCCTCTCCACCCAAGCAAGGATCAATGAGGGCCAGGCAATAGCTGTTGATAACTCCTCAGCAGATAGACCTACAGGCTCCCTTGAACCCTACATCCTTACCTCACAAGGATGGTGAGGTTGCAGCGAACAACGAAACTTACGAGTTTGAGCGGGACTCAAACCCAGTCTGGCGTTCACCTGTCAGGAGGGACGTTACCATTCAGCCACCATAACCTGGTATACAGGAAAACAATCATGCAAACAAGTCAAGGCAAAAAAAAATAAAAAACCTTAATCAATAAACTTGAAATTGATGGTATTTAGCTGCTGTATAAAAATATTCGTTTACCATTCAAGAGTCATGGCAATCAGGTATGCAGCAAATTTGCCAATAACGAATGCTAATTATCAAGAAAGATAATTTTACATAGCATAGAATCATATATACATACATACATATACCAAGCAAGGCACTTCCCCAATTTTGGGGGTAGCCGACATCAAACAAATGAAACACAAAAGGGGACCTCTACTCTCTACGTTCCTCCCAGCCTGACAAGGGACTCAACTGAGTTTGGCTGGTACTGCTAGGGGTGCCACAGCCCACCCTTTGCTGCTACCTCAGCGGAATCATATAAAGTAGGCTTATTACAATTATATAGTTGCATGTAAATTTCAAGTTTATTAAAAAAAATATGACAAATTCGTAGATAATTTATATTTTTCCTAACGATACAAACCTAGCTATTTACATGAGGGTAATTACTTCGGCGCAGCCGATGACGAGCCATAAAGTTTTAACGAGGGTTTCCTTCTCCACCGCTAGTTAGCGGGGGGGGGGGGGGTGTTAGCTTGCTACCCCTCCACCCTCACACACACCGGTAATTCGTCCACTTTACTTAGAGGTAGGACTTATCTTGGGGGACAGGGCTGGCGGGCACATAACTGTAAATAGCTAAGTTTGTATCGTTAGGAAAAATACAAATTTTCTACGAATTTGTCATTTGTTCCGTAACTGAATACAAACCACGCTATTTACATGGGGTGACTCAACCCTTAGGAAGGGAGGTAAGTCCCCTGCCATACTGGCTTTGGCTTGCCCAGGGGCCCCGAACCCGAGTTCATGAAGCAACTTAAGGATTGGGGTCCCTGCACCTCGCAGGCAGTCAAGGACTGCTGCGGCCTACGTAAGCTGTGTGTGAAGGTGAGCAGTGACACGTCCTAGGAAGTTGACCTGGAGTCCTTAATAAGGAAATCTAGGCTAGGACTACCCAATACCACCTCCTCAGGTTATGGGGACATGACAATATTACAAGTTAATACTAGGAACACAAGGAAGCATGGCTTACCTGCAGAGGTTTGAGGTCAGCTGTGCAAAGGACCAGGATGCTGTTTTTCTCCAAGGGAGGAGAGGATGAAGAAAAGAAAAGGGCCAGACAGATCTTTTCATTAACACAGGCTAAAACCGGGTAACAATGCCCTCAACCTTCTGCTACTTGTCCAATTAGGAGCCTGAGGTTAGACCAGCTGTTGTACAGCCACCACAGAGCTGATAGAAAACGTATCGAGCCTCCTGTGTGTCACGTCTTACAGGTAGTGCCGTGAAGGTAGTTTGACGCTTCCAGACCCCAGCTTGCAGGACCTGCGTCACAGAAAAGTTCTTCTTGAAGGCCAGGGACGCAGCCACGCCCGACATCATGCGCCCTAGGGCGACGTGACGGGGGAGGGTCAGAACTCAAGGCCAGGTGGATTACCTTGCGGATCCAGGTCCAGATGGTGTTTTTGGTGACCCTCTTCTTCGTTGGCCCGGTGCTAAGAAACAAGGCTCGCACCTGGGGCCGGACTGCAGCTGTTCTCTTCAGATACAACCTCAGACTCCTAACTGGGCACAGTAGGAGATGGTCTGGGTCATCTGTTACAGAACGAAGATTCGAGACCTGGAAAGAGTCGAACCTAGGGTCCTGCACTCCCGGGTTCTGAATCTTGGCAACAAACTAAGGGACGAAGCTGAACGTCACCTCCCCCCATCCCCTTGAATGGGCGACGTCGTATGAGAGACCATGTAGTTCGCTAACTCGCTTGGCCGAGGCCAATGCTAGCAGGAACACCGTCTTCCAGGTAAGGTGGCGATCTGAAGCCTGGCATAATGGTTCGTAGGGAGGCCTCTTAAGAGACCTGAGGACTCGAACCACGTTCCAAGGAGGTCTCACTTCCGACTGAGGGCAGGTAAGTTCATAACTTCGTATGAGCAGGGACAGTTCCAGTGAGGAGGAAATGTCCATTCCTTTGCGCCTGAAGGCAAGACTTAAGGCTGAGCGATAGCCTTTCACTGCCGAGACTGAAAGGCGCATTTCTTCCCGCAGATACACAAGGAACTCCGCTTTGCTGGTAAAGTGGCATCGAGGGGAGAGATACCCCTTCCACGGCACCAACCACAGAAAACTCGCCACTTCGTCTGGTAGACTCCTGCGGATGACCTGCGCAGGTGGCCAGACATCCTTTCCGCAACTTGTTGCGAAAATCCTCTCTTTGAGGAGATGCTGGATAGTCTCCAGGCGTGAAGTCGAAGCGAAGCTACGGCTTTGTGAAAGATGTTGGAGTGTGGTTGTTTGAGTAGCTCGTGACGTGGAGGGAGTTCCCTCGGGATCTCCGTGAGGAGTTGCAGAAGGCCCGGAAACCACTCTGCGTGATGCCATAGCGGAGCTATCAAAGTCATCGAGAGATTGACCGATGTTCTGGTCTTGTTGAGGACCCTCCTCATCAGACAGAACGGGGGAAAGGCGTACACGTCGACGTTGTCCCACCGTTGTTGGAAGGCATCCTGCCAGAGAGCCTTGGGGTCCGGGACTGGGGAGCAGTACAGCGGACGCTTGGTGTTCAACGCCGTAGCGAACAGGTCCACAGTCGGGGAACCCCACAAAGTCAGGACTTTGTTGGCTATCTGAGGATCCAAAGACCACTCGGTACTCACTATCTGCGTCGCTCTGCTCAGACTGTCGGCGAGCACATTCCTCTTGCCTGGAATGAAGCGAGTTGTAAGTGATATCGAGTGGGCCTCGGACCATCTCAGGATCTCTACTGCAAGATTGGACAGCAGTTCCGAAAAAGTACCTCCCTGCTTGTTGATGTAAGCCACCACCGTGGTGTTGTCGCTCATCACCACTAAGGAGTGACCCGCCAGGACTTGGAATTTTTGAAGGCCCAGGAAGACGGCCTTCATCTCCAGCAGGTTTATGTGAAGGTACTCTTCTGAATCTGACCACAGGCCGGAGGCCTTGTGGTTCAGCATGTGCCCCCCCCCCCCCCTTGTTTGATGCGTCCGAAAACAACATCAAATCTGGGGAGGAGACGAGAAGATCCACTCCCTTTCGTAGATTCTCGTCTGCCACCCACCACTCTAGGTCCGACCTTTCCGCAGATCCCATAGGGATCAAGATGTCCGGGGAGTCGAGGCCTTGATTCCACCGGGACTTCAGTCGCCACTGAAGGGATCTCATCCTGAGGCGACTGCTGGGAACGAGACGGGTTAGAGAGGAAAGGTGGCCGAGGAGAAGAAGCAACGATTTGGGTGGGAGTTCTTCTCGAGTGAGGAAAGGTCTCGCGACCTTCCTCAGCCTTGCTATCCTTTCGTCTGATGGGAAGGCTTTGTGGAGCTTGGTGTCTATGATCATGCCTAGATAAACCAGTGTCTGAGAGGGCTGCAGAGAAGACTTTTCGAGGTTTACCACGATCCCCAGATCCCGGCAAACCTCGAGGAGCTTGTCTCGGTGGCGGAGAAGGGATACCTCCGAGTCTGCCAGGACCAGCCAGTCGTCCAGGTAACGAAGGAGACGGATGCCGGTCCTGTGTGCCCACGAAGAGATGATGGTGAAGACTCTGGTGAACACCTGAGGTGCTGTGGAGAGACCGAAACACAACACCTTGAACTGGTAGATCTTGTGATCTAGGCAAAATCTTAGGTACTTCCTTGAAGACGGGTGGATCGGGATCTGGAAGTACGCGTCCTTCAGATCCAGTGTGCACATGAAATCTCGCGGTCTCACTATAAGCCTGACCGTGTCTGCTGTCTCCATGCTGAACGGCGTCTGTTTGACAAACCCGTTCAGGGTCGAGAGATCGATGACTGGTCTCCAGCCTCCAGACGCCTTTTTCACAAGAAAGAGTCGACTATAGAAGCCTGGGGGACCAGTCCAAGACCTCCTGGAGCGCGTTCTTCTCCAACATGGTCTGGACTTCGGCCCGAAGGGCCTGCCCTTTTGCCGACCCCATGGTAAGAGAGCTCAGCGACACTGGATCCGCTGTCAGGGGAGGTAGAGATGCCGTGAACGGGACGCGATAACTTTGAGAAATCACAGAGATCGTCCAGGTATCCGCCCAGAGTTGCTGCCACCTTGCTGCGCAACTCTGAAGGCATCCCCCCACTGGTGGACATGCAGGGGATTGCCACCCCTAGCGTTTCCGGCCTCGGCCGGTACCTCTAGGGTTCTTGCTTCCCTTGGAGGACTTCTTGCCCCTTCTGCCCCTGGCAGGAAAGGGCTTAGACACCTTGGGCTTCGCTGTTACGGTTGTCTTCTTCGTGTCCCTGGCAGGGCGGGGCTGCTGTACTGCCGGAGGCTTGTAGGGCCTTGATGTCAGGGCCCTATGGATGAGGGAATCCTGATTGGACTTCCTCCACCTCTCGGCAGTGAGCTCCACGTCCTTAGGCTCGAACAGACTCTTGCTGAGGACAGAAGAGTGTCTGAGCCTACTAGTCTCGGCGCTGGGGACCTTCTGGTGAAACCTCTCAGCCACTGCGTCCTGACGCTTGAGGATCGTGTTGGCCCACAAGCTCGCAACCTGGTGGGACAGGAACTCGATGGTCCGAGTGCCCGAGAGGAGGAAGGTTTCCAGCGCTTTCCTGGTGCTTTCCTTGGAGAGGTCCTCGGACCGCACCAGAATGCCCAGAGACCCCAGCCAGATGTCTAGCCATGAAGCGGCCAGCATGGCGCACTTAATGACCTTCTCCTGACTCTGGATCTCAGTGGCCGAGAAGGACACGTGCCGGTTGGAGAGCCTCTCAAGAGAGACTCCCCATGTGAGGGCTTCCACGGAGTGGTGCAGGGGAAGACTCAGAAGACTCCTCAAGGATCTCAAAATACCTCCTCTGATGGACTCGAGGAGGAAGGAGGAGCTTATAACCGGCACTCGACCTGCTGGAGGAGGCAAGCTCCGCGAGCTGTTCATCGATCTTCTCTCTGGCACTCTTCCTTTCCTGAGACCAGGGCAAAGCTACACTGGCCCTGGAGGGCTTATGAGTGCCAAAGATACGATCCAGGACTGTGTCCTGCCCTTCACGAGGAGGGACCTCAGGATCCGGGATCCCGTTTAGACTCCTCATGAGGGACAGGACCTGCCAGAATGCATGTTCCGACTCCTGGCGCTCGCCTCCCGATGGACTTGCAGCGAAGTCTCCTGTCCTCAAGGGCTCTTCCTGGGGGGACACGTGGGCATCCTCGACCGCCCTAGGCTGCTCCTGTCTGATCCTGGCCGACGATTTAGGAATAGTCTTAGAGTCCTTAGATTCCTTCCTGGGAGGGATACAGGACTCCAAAAGCGAAGGGGGTAGGTCCTTCTCCACCTCAAGACGAGGAGACCTCTCGGGAGGGGGATGAACTTCCTCCATTGGTGCGATGGGGAAGTGGTCCTGTCCGACCAACTCCCCTGAGGAGGGGTATTCCTCCTCTGCAGGGGAGGGCGAGAAGGTCTGAGGTGGAGTAGGAACCTTGCCTAAGGATCTGCGAGGAGACAGCCTCGGTCTCGGAGGAGGATCCACGGGAGAGACTCCGCTCTTCCTCTTCAGGGGGGAGGAAACTGCCACTGGTTCGCGACCCGAGTCACAGGTGGCTGGCTTAATAGCCCGCACAAGAGCTTTGAGGAGGGTATCGAACCATGGCTGTTGACTGACAGCGGCGCTGTCAGACACTCCCTCTGGAGGGAAGGGGATCGACGGATCCCTACGAGGAGTTAACAAACGAGGGTTCGCCTTCTGGGCTAAAAAAGAAGAATCCCGAGACCTTTCTGGGGAGTGCCCCCTTCTGGCAAGCGCGCTGGTCTGCGCTTGCGGAGAGGGGAGCGCGACAAGGAAGAATCCGCCTGCCGGTGGTCGCGCTGGGGCTCGTGAACCGGGCCCGGCACAGGGTCGTGAGCATCAGGGTAACGCGAAGCTGGAAAATCGCGAGCGCGAACTAAATCGCTCGCGCGCACCCGGGCGGGCGGGCGATGCTGGAAAATCGCGTGCGCGCGCACCCACGTGAGCGGGGGCGCGCGCGCAGATGAATCAATGGCGCGGTCATGCCTTGGAGAGCGAGCCGGAATAAGGCCGTGAGAGCGCATTGGTGAAGGTGTCGGCGTACGGCGATCAGGAACTGCCCGAAAGCGCGGGCGCGCAGCGACCTGGTGAGACCCGGAAGGGCGCGATATGACAGGGGCGCCTGTGCGCGTGTCTGGGAGAACTTGCCGCGAAGGCGACATAACTGTAGCAGCGTCCCGAGAGACCTGTGGGCGATGGTCGGGAGGGACCGCCCTATTCGCCTGCGAGGTCGTTAACCGCGCTGGCGATTGTCGGCGCGCATAGCGCGTATCCGGAACAAGCTGTTTCGGAGGTTGCGGATTGCGAACGGCATGAGGAACGCCCACAGTTGCCTTGAACACAGGCACAGGGCGCGTAGCTGGAACTGGGCGCGACAGATAAGCGTCGCTCGCAATAGTGTCGGCAGCAGACTCGCGCGATTCCAGAGGGGGCTGTGAGCGCCTGTGCGCTGACTTAGCCATCTCTGGAGCCACATGCTGAGTCGGCAGGACACACGATCGCGTTGGAGAACGCGCGGGAGCTGGAACAGGAACTGCGCGTGAACGCGCATCGCGAACCTCCTTTACAGCGCGAAGATTCCAAGGCGACAACTGGATGTGTTGGAGAGCGCGTGAGCGCTGAGGATGGAATCGCGCATGAACGCGCGTCGCATTCTTCCCCCGTAGGGCGCGACGAGTCCGCAGGAAACCTGTGGGTGCCTGTGCGCCGACTCTGGAACCTTTTGGACCGCGCGCGAAGTGACAGGAACCGGGGGCGATCGCGCGTCGCGCTTTCCCCCCATAGGGCGCGACGAGTCCACAGGAACCTGTGGGCGCCTGTGCGCCAACTCTGGAGCTTGTTGGACCGCGTGCGGTGGAACAGGAACTAGGGGTGAACGCGCGCCGCGTTTTTCCCCCATAGGGCGCGACGAGTTCGCAGGAACCTGTTGGCGCCTGTGCGCCGGCTCAGGAACCTTTGGGACTGCGCGCGATGTAACAGGAACTGGGGGGCGCGGCAGCGCTGGTAAAGGTGGACGTGTGGGCGCCTTTGAGTGTTTGCGCGCTGCATCAGGAACAGCTGTCGATGGGTGTGGGCGCGCAGGGGAACCCTGGCGCGTAACAGGAACAGAGGCGCGAACACCTAACGGTGAGCGCCGAAGCGCTTTATCAGCAACATCAGGAACAACAGCAACGGGCGCAGGCAAAGCCTTACGCTTAGAGACGAGAGGCGCAGTTTTGCGCTCAAGTCCCTGAGACCCCGAAGGGCCTGGAGACTGCGCAGTGGCAGACTCAGGGGGCGCGTCAAGCGCATCAGTAGCCTTCGACGTAGATGGTTGAGGAGACCCTTGTCCCGAAGGACGACCATCCTACAAAGGGGATCGCGAACGATCCCCGGAGAGGTCTAGGGTGGTAGCTGGCAGGACAGGAGAGCGGCGAGTCGTCTCCTCCGCAGAGGATTGTGGGGACGACGAGCTGAAGAGGCGCCTCCTAACTCCTTTAAAGGGAGAAGGAAGGCCTCTACGGCGAAGGGGAGGGCGAGCCTTCCGCCTTATACGCCCACGAGGGGCCGTAGGATCAGCAAGCTGACCATCATGGGGCTTCCGAAGAGGCATCTCTACCAGAGAACTCCCCCGAGAGGGAATCTCAGTGGAAGGAGAGACCGTAGGACTCAGCTCCTCCCTCGAAGTGTGTTCGGAGGGAGAGACAGAGCCTTCAGCTACCTCAGCCACAGGAACAGGTGTTTAGACAGATCCATGGGATGTTTCCGAAACAACTACGTCAACCACAGACAGAGGATCTATCTCCGCTGTAGTTGACGATTGTTTGGCGGCCGCACCCCGTTTGACCATGTCAAACAGGGCTTCCATGGAGGGCGAACCCTGTAGCCCCAAAGGAAGCCCAAAGCTGAAAAAGATCCTTGTTAGACATAACTACCTCCTCCGAGGGGGGAGGGGCAGCCGCCTCGCTATGGTAGGCAGCGGCCTCTCCCTTACCACGGGATCGGACAACAACATCAACATTACTGTCTACGCTACCGCTCGCTGGCCTCTCGGAAGAGGCCGCCCGAGTGGGAGCTTCGGAGGAGGAATGGGTGGCGGGAGAAGAAGACCTAGGATTTTCTCTCTCCCGAGAAACCTCGGAAGGAGAACGATCCCTTTTAGCGTTCTTCTTACGTCGCCGGGCATACCTCTCCCACTGGGAGGTAGACCACTCCCTACACTCAATACACAAATTAGCACTATCACACCGTTGGCCCTTACACTGAGGGCATAAGGAGTGCGGATCTGTCTCCACGGCCGACATAAAGGTCCCACAAGGGCGGCTGGGAAGACCAGGGCAAGTGCGCATGATGATAGAGGCCAACTTCACACACAAACACTGAAAGAAAAAGCAAACAAAAATTATGGCAGTCAAAAGAGAGGAGAGCGCTGACAGGTCTGTCGTCTCTCCAAGCCAAAAGTAAAGTGGACGAATTACCGGTGTGTGTGAGGGTGGAGGGGTAGCAAGCTAACCCCCCCACTAACTAGCGGTGGGGTAGGAAACCCTCGTTAAAACTTTATGGCTCGTCATCAGCTGCGCCGAAGTAATTACCCCCATGTAAATATCGTGGTTTGTATTCAGTTACGGAACAAACTATTTTTCGTAGTTGCAAAATACTACGTGAGAAGAGGAGGGAAGAAGGTTAGGAATGATGACATGTAAACATTGAGTGAATAATGTAAACATTGAGTGAATAATGTAAACATTGAGTGAATAATGTAAACATTAAATGAATAACTCTCAAATTGTTCTAGTTTTACACTCAATTAAACAGAAATGAAGCTTATTTTATCAACTCAAAACAAAAATATTCAACAGTAACAACAATAAAGATTATGTGTGGTCAGACTTATAAGTGTAGTAACATCAGGCTGGCCTCGAAATTGCCGTTCACCCATTACATATACATGATAAAAATGCAAATTTTAAAGGAAATTTTGGGGTTCGCCCTTTACACGGTAATATACTGTACTTCTGCAGAAGCTGAAACTAGCCAAAACACTTTAAGCATTATTTAGTGAGGGGGTAGTGAGGGGTAAAAGAGTCACCGGGCTCACACACACTGGTGATATGACTTCACTTTCCATCACAGGCAGGACTTGCAGGGGGGATAGGTGATGGCAGGCCAAGTAATGAGTAAAGAGCTGAAGGTTTGTATAGTAAAGACAAATACAAATTAATTTCAAATTTGTCATTTGTTCAGACACCTAATACAAACCATTTCGTTCTTTACTGTGGATTTAAGTCCTGACCAACTGGCAGGTAACTTAACCCAGGATGTGACAGTGCTTCGCACAAGCTTAATAGAGCCACCCTGACACCTCGCTAATTCTCGAGTATGTGTGAGGGATGACGGCCTATAAGACTGCAACAAAGACACTCATTTCAGCAAGTCTCATTCAGGAACAACAGTTTTTAGCATACTTAGACAAACGTTGTTGAAAACAGTCTCCCTGTACATTACACAAGCAGAAACATGGCTGCATAAAAGCAATTTGGCAGTAGAGGCAAGCAAAAGTATGCACAAGACATCTCAATAGCAGGAAATAATAAAATTAATAATGATAATAGTATTGGTAATAAAAATAAAAGCAATTTGGCAGTACTTACAAGCAAAAGCATACACAAGACATCTCAATAGCTGTTAGTATAGGCATGCAGAGCAACCACAACAATACCAAAACACTGAACACAACTGAATTAAAAGCTCTTAAGACAAGAGACGACTGGCGAAATCTAACTGAGGCCCTTTGCATCAATAGGCGTAGATGATGATGATGATGATGATGAACGCAACATTTAAACATACTAGTAAACATGAAGATAAAGCGTTGCCAGCCAGATACCGTGCTTTATGATCGATTGTTGTACAAATAAGCTTGAAAATGTCGTACAAATTTGCTAATTACGTCAAAAGGTCATAGGTCATACATCTGGCTGTGCTAGCAACGATCATACCGTAGTTTTATTCCTCGCCAACAGATGGCACTGCCAGTAAGTCAGTGTGCCGATCAGCTGATGTTTAAAAACGCACGTCATAGCATTTTAGATTAGACTGCTTTCAATTTTACAAATTAATTTTTAAAGCACCGGCAATAATACAATAATACCTGCAATAAAATGAGGGTGCATGGAGTGTAAGGTAGGTAAAAGTACTGCGCTAAAGCTGGGTTAGTGAAATCAGAGAGATTTGTCTGGCCTACGGGAGATCTCAAACTCCACCTACGATGTATAAGACACACGGCGATGTTTTGTGAAAAAAAATTTTGTCAAAGACGGTAAGCATTATGACTTGACCATGTAAGGATTCTTGGGGTGGTTTACTCTACTAACTTAAACTAGACATTGCCCGACTCCCCCCCTCACTGGGAAGATAGGGACAAAACGAATGTAATTTATATACAAAGTTAAACGAGGGATATGGAGATGGAGGACATCTTGCAGGTTTCCACAAGTGCTGTACCCCAAGAGATGGGAAGATGAAGGAAGAGGAGGCCAATCAATCAACCATTCATCCCAGTTAATGTCTGCCTCGACCAACAGCTACTTGTCCTGCAAGGGAGCTGAGGTGTCTTTAAACCGCATGTTGTGCAGCCACCACAGGACCTACGGAGAAGATATCCACGTTCTTGTGGGTTACGTCTTGCAGGTAGTGGGCTGTGAAGGTCATCTGACGCTTCTAAACCCCCGCTTGAAGTACCTGCACCACAGAGTAGTTCCTTTTGAATGCTAGAGACGTATGGATAACCCTAACATAATGAGCCCTGGGTCTGTGACCTTGTGGAGGAGAGCCTGGATTCATGGCTGGTGATTCTCTTCCAATTCATAAACAATTTGATGTCGTGTGGGGGAGCTCCTGCGGGTCATTTAACATGACTCCTCAGTGCCCTTCCAGGGGCATAGTAACTGTTGATCTGAGTTATCATTTACAGAACTGAGACTCCCAATTCTGAAAGGACCGAATCTAAGACCCGCTATAGCTAGATTTTGAGTCTTAGCAATAAAGTCAGGGGTGAAGTTAAGTGTCACCTGCCCCTATCCCATTGAATGAGCGTCATTGTAAGAAAGGCCATGCAACTTGCTGACTTTCTTCGCACACATCAACGCGAGAAGGAAGACTGTCTTAAGCGTCGTCGCACTTTGATGGCTGACGCAGCAGCTTGTAAGGTTTTCAGAGTTCGTAGTACGTGAACTACGTTCCAAGGAGGTGGTTTCACTTCCATCTGAGGGAAGGTATAGTTGAAACTCCGTATGAGGAGAGACAATTCTGTTAAGGGGGAAATGTTAACTCCGTTTAGTCTAAGGGCGAGGCTTAGGGCTGTGGTAAACTTTCACTGCCAAGACCAAACAGTTTTACTTCCTGGAGATATAACAAGAACTACATCATCACTGGGATATTGGCGTTGAGAGAAGCAATACCCCATCCATGACACCAACCACTAAAGATTGCCCACTTTGCCTGGTAGACAATGAAGATGACTCGCTGAGGTACACCACTGCCTATGAAAAGCCTCTTACCGATAAATGTTGGATAATCTTCAGATGTGAAGATGTAGCAAACCATTGCTTTGCAGTAAATCTTTGTATGTGGTTGTTTGAGATCTGGACGTGGAGGGAATTCCCTCGGCACCTCTGTGAGCAGATGTAGAAGGTCATCTTACGACTGCTATGAACAAAAGAAAAAAGCGCTTATATCAGCAGTAGGGCTCCAAATCATGGTTACTTATATGACAGGTCTTATTTGCGAGTTAGATTTTATGTGGTTATGTGTATGTAGCTATTTACATACCACATCAAAGCTATAAGGGCCATCGACAGATCTTGTGATGCCCTTACTTTGTTCATAAGCCTCCCTACCTGGCCGAAGGCGGGAGGAACGCATGTCTTGATTAAGATATGCGTTCCTCCCGCCTTCGAGATCTAGTACTGGCGAGCAGTACACCAGAAGCTTCTGGTTGAGGGATGTTGAGAACAAGTCTACTGTCAGCGAACACCCAACGTCAAGACTTTATTGGGTATCTGACGATTCAAAAACTACTTGCTGCCAATGATCTGAGTCTTCCTGCTCAGATTGTCTACCAGAACATTTTTCTTGCCCGGGATGAAACAGGCTGACAGGGATACCAAAGTTAGTCTTCTGTTCATCTTAGTATCTCTACATCTAGGTGGCACAGTTGCTATGAGAAGGTAGCTCCTTGCTTGTTTACGTACGCCACTACCATGGTGTGGTCGCCCATCAACACCACAGTGTCCTGAAAAGAGCTAATGGAATTCCTTGAAAGCCAGAAAAGCTGCTCACTGTTTCGGACCACAATCTGGAGGCTGTGTGTTGCAACAGGTGAGCCCCAACCATTCTTTTGACATATCTCTGAGGATCATCAAATCCAGGGGAGATTGGATACAGTCTACTCCCCTGAAGAGGTGGGTATCTTCCACTCACCACTTCAGGCTCTCTCTTGCTCTGGCCCCCCCGGAACCTGGAGGTTTTCAGCCGAGACCAAAAGGTTTTTAGCTGCCACTGGAAAGACCGGATATGAAGACAGCCATTGGTCACTAGACACTCAGTGATGTGCTGGTAGCAATTCTTGCAACAGAATTGCAAGCGGCGCCCGCTTTAGGCTCTCTAATCTGCTCTCAGACAGAAAGACTTTGCCTAGTTTGGTGTCTATTTGCATCCCGAAATATACGTTTTGGCAATGGCTGGAGGAACTTCTTGGGATTTATCCAGATCCCAAGATCAAGGCAAAAGTCGAGAAGCCTGTTTTGGTGTAGGAGAAGGGTTTCTATAGAGTCTGCCAGAATCAGCCAATTATCTAGATATCTCAATAGACAAATGCCATTTTTATGGCCCAGGTTGAACTTGAGAGAAGATCCTTGTGAACAACTGGGGGGCTGTGGACAAGCCGAAACACAACAACTAGAACTGGTGTATCCCTTCATTCAAGATGAATCTTAAGCACTTCCTTCATGATGGATGGATTGTAATTTGGAAGTATTCATCTTCTAGATTCAGTATAATCGGTCTTACGGCCTGCCTGACTGTGTCTGCCGTCTCCATCTTGAACGAGGTTTGTTGGACAGGTCAATGATCGGGTCTCCAGGCGCCTTCTCAACAAGAAAGAGTCGACCGTAGAAGCCTGCCCGAAGACCTGTCTACGACCTCTTAGAGGGCGTCCTTCTCTCGCATGTTATGGACTTTGGCTTGAAGGACCTGTTCCTTCGCGAATCCTTTTGCGTAGGAACATGACATCACTGGATTACGAGTCAAAGGAGGTGTGTGAACAGGACGTGATGTCCTTCTCAGAGGACAGAGACCAATCAAGGTTCGGCTCTGTTGTCCATCCACCTCTGCCACCCGTTCTGTGGACAGATAGGAGGAATGACCCACCAAGAGGGAACGTACACGTTTGCTATCTCTCTTTCTCCTCTGCCCTGTCCCGTGTTGGCAGAAAAGGGCTGCTTAGGGCCTTACTTATTGTATGTGGTCTGTTTAGAAGTACTGTACTGTATTCCACAACTTTTAGGCCACTGACGTTTTACCGGCCAGGATTTCTGCACTGGTGGTGCAGAAGAGTGAGAGCGTGACAGCATTGCCTAATGGAGAAGGGAGTCTTGATTCGCTTTCCTACAGCGCTCAGCCACTGCATCGATGTCTTCCATATTGAAGAGGGAAGGAGGAAGGACCCTTCATGAATCCATTTTGCAACTTAAGCACTTCTCTTCTAGGTAAATGCCTTTAGAATTTTGAAAAGACAGAGGTAAACCATTTCAGAATACAGTTGGTCCACAGGTTAACCATGTTATGTATCAGGAACTGTACTGTCCTGGCACAAGAGTAAAAAGGTGGACATTTCCTCATCTTCTGCACAGAGGAGAAATTTTCGTTGCAGAAGAGATATTCTTTCGAGCCCAACCAGTAGTCCAACCATGAAGTGGCTTGCATCGAACAATTTGCAACCCGCTCCATGTTTACGGCATCCGTTGCTGCAGATGACACCGGTGATGCTGTTAAGATCTTCCAGTCATGCTCTGTTTTAGACCCAAGATTGCTGGATCTACCAGCAGAGGAGACAGAGCATCATCTACATCCCATATTATTTCCTGTCGTAAGTACGGCGGAGGAAACAACCAAAATGAGTTTCCTGCCCTAAGGGACTGGGAAACTACAGTCACTAGTGCATATAAGCCCTCTTCCTGGCTCCCTTAACCCTCCTAGACCAGGGCAAGGCTAACCTAGCCTTGGTGGGTCTGGGGTGTCATAGAAAAGGTCCAGAACAGTATCATTTCCTTTGGAGGAACATCAAAAGAATTGATTTCCCTTATACAGGATAGGACCAGCAGGAAGAAGTGATCTGATTGGAGGATATGGCCAGCACGTCATTGGAATGATCTGAACCATCATCAAGTGGATCATCCACTCCAGAGCCCTCACTTATAGAAGCCCGGGGTAGGTCAAAGTCATCAGCTGTCTCTAGCAGGGGGCTCGTAACATAGGACAGAGACTGCATTCCTTTCGATGATCTAGCATCTCGGGTCTCAAGGTTCTGTTCTTAGGATGGGGTTTCATGTTCTTCCTCTTCCTTGTGCTCTCCGTCGGTCTCGAGACCTGCAAAGGAAAGAAGAGAACAACTGTGTTCAAGGGGACCTCAAGCTAGTGGTGGTTCTCAGGGAGGTGTTGATTGTAGTGGCCTTCTTTTCCTCTTCTGTGGATTGATTGGGATAATTCCCAATTTTTCCCACTCAGGGTGGAGACTGGTAATGGAGGTACCGTTGCTATCTGGACCACTGCTGTTGAGGAGGGTGAGGGGCAGTAGAAGGAATAATCTTCCCAGAGTTCTCTGACAGCTCGAGAGAGATACGAAGGGTACCTACAAAATGTGCATGTGGTACTGGGGTCAGTCTGGAGACAACCTGCGTAAATGCCGAAACTAACTTGAGAAACCGTGGGATGTCCTCCGTGAACATAGGGACGGCTGCAAAGGAGCTGCAAAAGTGAACGTGTTTTGTTTCCCTTCTGGTAGTGCATCAGGAACTCGCCATGAGAGCAGACTTTTGTCAGCATGAGGAACAAGACTGTTTCGTAAGACTAAGGTCTGTGTGTCCACGCGTCGGAGCTGTGCGAGGTAAAGCACTATCACTCATCAGTGCTCCGGCAGGAGGATGACGAGTAGCTTCGAGTGCTCCTACAAAAGGCGCGAACTCATAATAGCGAGCAAGGCTGTAAAGGGCTTCCTGTGTGTTGATGCACAGCAGTAAAAGCAGGTTCTTCCCTGTAAGGAGATGAAGCCAAAGGCGGAGGTACTGAAGGACCTGGCCTCACAAAATGCGAAGGGCATTACAGCGAGGGGCGGGGACTGAAAACAGCCTCTGTACCATATCGTCGTCTTGCTCCGAAAAGCTGGAACGAGGCATCGACGAATTGAGCACTCCTCCGATACCCCCGGAGGGAGGGACTACTCGGATGGGAAAGGTGCTCAACACAGGGTGAAGCTTGGGGCTTCATATGCTGCAGGACCTCACCACCGAGCGAACTTAGAATTAGGGTACGCAGCGTAATCAGTGAGATTATAAGACTGACTAAAGTTAGCTTCAGGGTTCACTTTGAGAGGATTCTCCAGCTAATAACTTCGAGGAGTAACAGTGATGCAACAGCCCTCGTTTGTATGGCTAAAACTGCGTGAACAAAGAGCGGCTGAGCAGATGTGGAGGTAGCTGTGGCAAAGGGCACGAGAAGCTCTGGGGGAGCCACCACCCGTCTTAGAGGGGAAGACCGTAGCTAATCCATGGGATGGCAGATGTGGGCTTTTGCTGTGCCCCTTACTGTAGCACCTCCAAAAGCTGTTCCTTAGAGGTTGGACCAGGAATCCCCATGGAAGGCCAGAGTTGAAGTACAGCGTCAGCAGAAAGAGACTCCCCAAGGGCCGAGGGCTGTGCCGCTTTGCCAGGGAATGTGACGGAGTCCTCTAAACCCAAGGTTTGTTCAGGGGGTCAAACGGTCATTACTCTTGCTCATTCGTCCTGCAGAGGAGACCGAACAAGCAGAGTCAAGGGAGGGAACAAGATGCCGGAGTAGGAAGTCAGGACTTCTTCGCCTTCGAGGAGGACTTTGAAGGAGAAGAATCCCTTTTCGACTTTTGATTCTGTTGCCTACTGAACTGCACCCACTAGAAGGATGACAAATCACGACACTCAGCGTAAGGAGACCCATACGTCCAAGAGTGACATCTGCCAAGAAGGGCAAAGGGCATGAGGATCAGTCTCCAAAGCCGACATGAAGTTGCAAGGGCGACCTTCAACGCCAGGTCAAACCCGCATGGTAGCGATTCTCAAAGATCCCAGCCACTCCTGAAAAAGAAAAAAAAGATTGAAAGTAACTACCAGTACAGTGATACCTCTGGATACGAAAGTTTCTGCTTACGAAAAATTCAGGATACGAAAAGCGATACAAAGATTTTTATGCCCCAGTATACGAAAAAATTTTCAGGATACGAAAAGCTTACGAGATTCCAACTCGTCGCTGAGAGTACAGTACCTTTTTTTTCAGGGTATAAACCCTTAATTTAGGTGTACAGGTAACAATACACCTTCACTGATCCAAATGCTTTACATACAGTACTGTAACTTTTATACAGTAGTAAGGAAAATGGACGGTTTTCTTGGGGCTTGGAGGGAATAACTAGGCTATAACTACATTATTGAATAATCTCATGGTTGTTTCTGGAATGGATTAGGCTGTTTTTAACGGTTGGGTTAATTATTGAATGATAAAAATGGCTGCATTGCATGTTTATTACTACAGTTTGGCGTGTTTATGAAAGAAAAGGTGACTTTTTGTAAGGCTTGGAACGGATTAGGCTATTTGCATGTAAAACGCGACTCAGGATACGAAATCGTATCCTGAACGGATTACTTTCGTATCCTGAGGCATCACTGTATTCATTTAGGTAAACAGAACCAAAAGCAAAAGTGATGTCATATCACCAGTGTGTGTGAGTGGAGGGTGGCTGGTCTTGCCCTGGTAATTAGTGGCGGATGGTTATACCACGCTAAACGTTTTATGGGTAGTTTCGTCTTCTGCCAAAGTATATATTTATAGTAAAGAGTGAAAGGGTTTGTATCAGGTGTTGGAACAAACCACCTTAATTTCACGTTAAGAAGGGTACTTGGATATACACACTCAAACTTTAGAAAATCCAATCCTAACCCACCAAGGTACGAGTATTAAAAAACTGCCAATTGTTTTTAAGTTGAGTTTTGTTAAATTTTGACCTATGGTAGGCTTCACCTAACTCACATACCTACGATTTTCAGCTTCAAAACTCAACGAAAAGTCCCGCGTTTCATATAAAGTTTCCCAGTAAATGTGGGACTACATCAGGGATCTGAATTGAGCCCTTACCTACTTGATCTGATCATGGATGTAGTAACACAAGGTATTAAAGATCAGTCTCCTTGGTGTATGCTTTTTGCTGATGATGTTATCCTGTGTAGCACTAGGCGAGAGGTAGTAGAAGAGAAACTGGAGGAGTGGAGAAGAGAAATGGAAAATAGGGGATTGAAGATCAGCAGGAAAAGACAGAGTATTTGAGATTGAAAAATAGCAAGAATGGGGAAGTTAGTTTACAAGGAGAGAGATTGAAAAGAGTTGAAATTTTCAGGTATTTAGGATCAACAGTTGCAGAGGATGGTGATCTAGGGGCAGAAATAAACCACAGAATACAAGCAGGATGGAAGAATTGGAAAAAAAGTGCGATGAGTACTATGCGACAGGAAAATAGGGGTTAAGTTGAAAGGTAAAGTACACAGGACAGTTGTGAGACCGGCAATGATGTATGGAGCAGAGATGTGGGCAATAATAAAGACAGAAGAGAAGAAGATGGATGTGGCAGAGATGAGAATGTTGAGATGGATGTGTGGGGTGACAAGAAAAGATAAGATACGGAATGAGGTAATTAGGGGTACCACAGGAGTTAGAAAACTATCAGATAAGATCCAAGAAAGTAGACTGAGGGGGTATGGTCATGTCATGAGAAGAGATGAACAGTATATTGGGAGGAGAGTGATGGAAATGAAGGTACAGGGAACAAGAAGGAGAGGGAGACCAAAGCGAAGGTGGGTGGACTGTATCAAGGATAACCTTCGATCAAAGGGAATAACCGGTGATGAGGTGTGGGACAGAGGTAGATGGAGAAAGCTAACCAGAAACATCGACCCCCCCATAGAAGTGGGGAAAGATGTAGACACAGAAGAAGAAGGTGAATTTTTTTAGGTAAAAATTTGAATAAAGTATACATAGAAGTGTGTGCAAGTCAGGTGAAAAGCAACCCCAAAGATGATATTAAGTGTTTTTAAGCATATCTATGGAGGATTTGGGACCGTACGACACAAAAAAGGGCCGAGGAAGGGATGGATGGTGAAAGTAAAGTATCAAGGGCCTACAGTCAACACTGACCTCAGATAATCCCGTTGTTCGTAGTGGTCTCTCTTGAGTTCAATGTTCTTGATGAGCATGTCGATGGCGTGCCACTGGCTCTGCGCGCTCGATATCTTCTGCCCAAGGGCCATCTGGGTCCTCCAGTTCAGACGTATAGGGGGGGAGGAGGTGCTTTCTGGAAGAACGATCACAGGTAATTCAGTCAACAATGGAGGGAGGTGCAAGTGCAACAGAAAATCTGAGATGAATACAAAAGACCTCACAAACTAACCTGCTTGCTGTGACTGATGCCGCAGGCTCACTTTCAGCTTCTGGCTTCCCACGTAGTGTTCCTCGTCCAGGCACTGCTGGACGGTTTGCCTGAGGAGAGAGAACACAAATCCGAATTAGTTACTGTTGTTAAAATTTTATTTATATGAGAGAGAGAGAGAGAGAAAGAGAGAGAGAGAGAGACCAGGGTTAGTTACTGTTGTCATAAGATGGATTTCTGTCAACATTATCAAAATTGTTAAATTTGAGAGAGAGAGAGAGAGAGAGAGAGAGAGAGAGAGAGAGAGAGAGAGAGAGAGAGAGAGAGAGAGAGACTAGTCGATTCGCGGAGACTCCATTTGCTCATTGGTAGAGGGAATTACCGTGTTACTGTTTACTACATCCGCTGGAGGCCTAAGCTTATTCCAAGTATTTGCTATTTTGAGAGAGAGAGAGAGAGAGAGAGAGAGAGAGAGAGAGAGAGAGAGTGTGTGTGTGTGTGTGTGTGTGTGAGTGTGTGTTACAAGGATTTTGGATGGCTGAAAAACTTTTTAATCCATCCGCGAAGACTCCATTTGCTCTTTAGTATAGTGATTTACTTTAAGCATTCAGAGTTCTTTTGATCTCGTCTAACGAGAGAGAGAGAGAGAGAGAGAGAGAGAGAGAGAGAGAGAGAGTTATAAGGATTTTGGATGTCTGAAAGACTAGTCGATTTGCGAAGACTCCATTTGCTCATTGGTAGAGCGAATTACCGTGTTACTGTTTACTACATCCGCTGGAGGCCTAAGCTTATTCCAAGTATTTGCTATTTTGAGAGAGAGAGAGAGAGAGAGAGAGAGAGAGAGAGAGAGAGAGAGTGTGTGTGTGTGTGTGTGTGTGTGAGTGTGTGTGTGTGTTACAAGGATTTTGGATGGCTGAAAAACTTTTTAATCCATCCGCGAAGACTCCATTTGCTCTTTAGTATAGTGATTTACTTTAAGCATTCAGAGTTCTTTTGATCTCGTCTAACGAGAGAGAGAGAGAGAGAGAGAGAGAGAGAGAGAGAGAGAGGAGAGAGAGAGAGAGTTATAAGGATTTTGGATGTCTGAAAGACTAGTCGATTTGCGGAGACTCCATTTGCTCATTGGTAGAGCGAATTACCGTGTTACTGTTTACTACATCCGCTGGAGGCCTAAGCTTATTCCAAGTATTTGCTATTTTGAGAGAGAGAGAGAGAGAGAGAGAGAGAGAGAGAGAGTGTGTGTGTGTGTTACAAGGATTTTGGATGGCTGAAAAAACTTTTTAATCCATCCGCGAAGACTCCATTTGCTCTTTAGTATAGTGATTTACTTTAAGCATTCAGAGAGTTCTTTTGATCTCGTCTAACAAGAGAGAGAGAGAGAGAGAGAGAGAGAGAGAGAGAGAGAGAGTGTGTGTGTGTTACAATAATTTTGGATGTCTGAAATGACAAATTCGTAGATAATTTGTATTTTTCCTAACTATACAAACCTTAGCTATTTAATAGGGGTATTACTTTCGGCGTAGCTGAAATGACGAGCCATTAAAATTTAACGAAGGTTTACTACCCACACCACTAGATAGTGGGGGTAGGGAGGGGTAGCTTGCTACCACCCCCCCTCACACACACCTGTGCTTGAGCTCATTTTGCTTGGAGGTAGAACTTCAAGGGGGATAGGGCTGGCGGGCAAGTTTGATTACATAGCTAAGGTTTGTATAGTTAGGAAAAATGAAAAATTCGTAGATAATTTTAATTTTTCCTAACGATACAAACCTAGCTATTTACACGAGGGTAATTACTTCGGCGCAGCCGATGACGAGCCATAAAGTTTTAACGAGGGTTTCCTACCCCACCACTAGTTAGCAGGGGGTAGGGAGGGGTAGCTAGCTACCCCTGCCCCCTCACACACACCGGTAATTAACTCACTTTATTTAGAGGTAGGACTTATCTTGGGGGACAGGGCTGGCGGGCACATAACTGTAAAAAGCTAGGTTTGTATCGTTAGGAAAAATACAAATTATCTACAAATTTTTCATTTGTTCCGTAACTGAATACAAACCACGCTATTTACATGGGGTGACTTAACCCTTAGGAAGGGAGGTAAGTTCCCTGCCATACTGGCTTTGGCTTGCCCGGGGGACCCGAACCCGAGTTCATGAAGCAACTCAAGGATTGGGGCCCCTGCGCCTCGCAGGCAGCTGAGGGGCTGCTGCGGCCTACGTAAGTTGTGTGTGAAGGTGAGCAGTGACACGTCCTAGGAAGTTGAACTGCAGTTCCTTAGAAGGAAATCTAGGCAAGGACTACCCAATACCACCTCGTCAGGGTATAGGGACATGACAGTATTACAAATTAATACTTGGAACACAAGGAAGCATGGCTTACCTGCAGAGGTTCGAGGTCAGCTGTGCTAAGGACCCAGGATGCTGTTTTTCTCCAAGGGAGGAGAAGATGAAGAAAAGAAAAGGGCCAGACAGATCTTTTCATTCACACAGACTAAAACCAGGTAACAATGCCCTCAACCTTCTGTTACTTGTCCAATTAGGAGCCTGAGGTTACACCAGCTGTTGTGCAGCCACCACAGGGCCGATAGAAAACGTATCGAGCCTCCTGTGTGTCACGTCTTGCAGGTAGTGGGCCGTGAAGGTGGTCTGACACTTCCACACCCAAACTTGCAGGACCTGCGTCACCGAAAAGTTCTCCTTGGAAGGCCAGGGATGTAGCCACGCCCCTGACATTATGCGCCCTAGGGCGACGTGACGGAGGATGATCAGAACTCAAGGCCAGGTGGATCACCTTGCGGATCCAGGCCCAGATGGTATTTCTGGTGACCCTCCTCTTCGTTGCCCCGGTGCTAACAAAACAGTCTCGCACTTGGGGCCGGACTGCAGCTGTTCTTTTCAGATATAACCTCAGACTCCTGACTGGGCACAGTAGGAGATGGTCTGGGTCATCTGTTACAGAACGAAGACTCAAGACCTGGAAGGAGTCGAACCTAGGGGCCGGCACTCCCGGGTTCTGAGTCTTAGCAACAAACTCAGGGACGAAGCTGAACGTTACCTCCCCCCCCCCCATTGAATGGGCGACGTCGTAGGGGAGACCGACTTGCTTGGCCGAGGCCAAAGCTAGCACGAACACCATCTTCCAAGTAAGGTGGCGATCTGAAGCCTGGCGTAATGGTTCGTAGTGAGGTCTCTTAAGAGACCTGAGGATTCGAACCACGTTCCAAGGAGGATGCCTCACTTCCGACTGAGGGCAGGTAAGTTCGTAACTCTGTATGAGCAGAGACAGTTCCAGCGAGGAGGAAATGTCCATTCCTTTGAGCCTGAGGGCAAGACTTAAGGCTGAGCGGTAGCCTTTCACTGTCGAGACTGAAAGGCGCATTTCTTCCCGCAGATACACAAGAAACTCCGCTATTGCTGGTAAAGTGGCATCGAGGGGAGAGATACCCCTTTCACGACACCAACCACAAAAAACTCGCCACTTCGCCTGGTAGACTCCTGCGGATGACCTGCGCAGATGGCTAGACATCCTTTTCGCAACTTGTTGCGAAAATCCTCTCTCTTCGAGGAGATGCTGGATAGTCTCCAGGCGTGAAGTCGAAGTGAAGCTACGGCTTTGTGGAAGATGTTGGAGTGTGTTTGTTTGAGTAGCTCGTGACGTGGAGGGAGTTCCTCGGGACCTCCGTGAAGAGCTGCAGAAGGTCCGGAAACCACTCTGCATGATGCTATAGCGGAGCTATCAAAGTCACCGAGAGATTGACCGATGTTCTGGTCTTGTTGAGGACCCTCCTCATCAGGCAGAACGGGGGAAAAGCGTACACATCGACGTTGTCCCACCTTTGTTGGAAGGCATCTTGCCAGAGGGCCTTGGGGTCTGAGACGAGGGAGCAGTACAGCGGAAGCTTGGTGTTCAATGCCGTAGCGAACAGGTCCACAGTCGGGGAACCCCACAAAGTCAGGACTTTGTTGGCTATCTGAGGATCCAAAGACCACTCGGTACTCACTATCTGCGTCGCTCTGCTCAGACTGCCGGCGAGCACATTCCTCTTGCCTGGAATGAAGCGAGCCGCAAGTGAAATCGAGTGGACCTCGGACCATCTCAGGATCTCTACTGCAAGATGGGATAGCTGTTCCGAAAATGTACCTCCCTGCTTGTTGTTGTAAGCCACTACCGTGGTGTTGTCGCTCATCACCACTAAAAAGTGGCCCGCCAGGACTTGGTGGAACTTCTGAAGGGCCAGGAAAACGGCCTTCATCTCCAGCAGGTTTATGTGAAGGTACTTTTCTGATTCTGACCGCAGGTTTATGTGAAGGTACTTTTCTGATTCTGACCACAGGCTTGAGGCCTTGTTTGATGCGTCCGAAAACAGCATCAAATCCGGGGAAGGGACGAGAAGATCCACTCCCTTTCGTAAGTTCTCGTCTGCCACCCACCACTCGAGGTCTGCTCGTTCCGCAGATCCCATGGGGATCAAGATGTCCAGGGAGTCGAGTCCTTGACTCCACCGAGACTTCAGTCGCCACTGAAGGGATCTCATTCTGAGGCGACTGTTGGGGACAAGACGGGCTAGAGAGGAGAGGTGGCCGAGGAGACGAAGCCACGATTGGGCTGGGAGTTCTTCTCGAGTGAGGAAAGGCTTCGCAACCTTCCTCAGCCTTGCTATCCTTTCGTCTGATGGGAAGGCTTTGTGGAGATTGGTGTCTATGATCATGCCTAGATATACCAGTTTCTGAGAGGGCTGCAGAGAGGACTTCTCGAGGTTTACCACGATCCCCAGATCCTGGCAAACTTCGAGGAGCTTGTTTTGGTGGCGAAGAAGGGATGCCTCCGAGTCTGCCAGGATCAGCCAGTCGTCCAGGTAACGAAGGAGATGGATGCCAATCCTGTGAGCCCAAGAAGAGATGATGGTGAAGACTCTGGTGAACACCTGAGGTGCTGTGGAAAGACCGAAACACAACACCTTGAACTGGTTGATCTTGTGGTCTAGGTAAAATCTGAGGTACTTCCTTGAAGACGGATGGATTGGGATCTGGAAGTACGCGTCCTTCAGATTCAGTGTGCACATGAAGTCTTGTGGTCTCACTGCAAGTCTGACCGTGTCCGCCGTCTCCATGCTGAACGGAGTCTGCTTGACAAATCCGTTCAGGGTCGAGAGGTCGATGACTGGTCTCCAGCCTCCAGACGCCTTTTCCACAAGAAAGAGTCGACTGTAGAAGCCTGGGGACCCGTCCACGACCTCCTGGAGAGCGTCCTTCTCCAACATGGTCTGGACTTCGGCCCGGAGGGCCTGCCCTTTTGCTGACCCCATGGCAAAGGAGCTCAACGACACTGGATTCGCTGTCAGGGGAGGTAGAGATGCCGTGAACGGGACGCGATACCCTTAAGAGATCACAGAGATCGTCCAGGTATCCACCCCGAGTTGCTGCCACCTTGCTGCCCAACTCTGAAGGCATCCCCCCACTGGTGGACATGCAGGGGGATTGCCACCCCTAGCGTTTCCGGCCTTGGCCGGTACCTATAGGGTTCTTGCCTCCCCTTCAGGACTTCTCGCCCCTCCTGCCCTTGGTAGGAAAGGGCTTAGACACCTTGGGCTTCGCTGGCCCTATGGATGAGGGAATCCTGGTTGGACTTCCTCCACCTCTCGGCAGTGAGCTCCACGTCCTTAGGCTCTAACAGGCTCTTACCGAGGATGGAAGAGTGTCTGAGCCTACTAGACTTGGTGCTGGGTACCTTCTCGGCCACCACGTCCCGACGCTTGAGGATCGTGTTGGCCCACAAGCTTGAGACTTGGTGGGACAGGAACTCGATGGTCCGAGTGCCCGAGAGGAGGAAGGTTTCCAGCGTTTTCCTGGTGCTTTCCTTGGAGAGGTCCTCGGACCGCACCAGGATGCCCAGAGACCCCAGCCAGATGTCGAGCCATGAAGCGGCCTGCATGGCGCGTTTGATGACCTTTTCCTGACGCTGGATCTCAGTAGCCGAGAAGGACACGTGCCGGCTGGAGAGTCTCTCAAGAGGGACTCCCCCTGTGAGTTCTTCCACGGAGTGGCGTAAGGGAAGACTTAGCGAAGACTCCTCGAGGATCTCGAAGTACCTCCTCTGATGGACTCGAGGAGGAGGGAGGAGCTTATTCCCGGCACTCGATTTGCTGGAGGAGGCAAGCTCTGCGAGTTGCCCCTCGATCTTGTCTCTGGCACTCTTCATCCCCTGAGACCAGGGCAAAGCTGCACTGGCCCTAGAGGGTTTTTGAGTGCAATAGACGCGGTCCAGAACCGTGTCCTTCCCTTCACGAGGTGGGACCTCAGGGTCTGGGATCCCGTTTAGATTCCTCATGAGGGTCAGGACTTGCCAGAACGCATGTTTTAACTCCTGGTGCTCGTCTCCCGATGGACTTGCAGCGAAGTCTCCTGTCCCCAAGGGCTCTTACTGGGGGGATACGTGGGCATCCTCGACCGCCCTAGGCTGTTCCTGTCTGACGATTTGGGAATCGTATTAGAGTCCTTAGGCTCCCTCCTGGGCGGGATACAGGACTCTAAAAGTGAAGGAGGCAGGTCCTTCTCCACCTCAGGACGAGGAGACCTCTCGGAAATAGGAGGAACTTCCTCCATTGGTGCGATGGGGAAGTCCTCCTGCTCGACCGACTCCCCAGAGGAGGGGTACTCCTCCGCAGGGGAGGGCGAGAAGGTCTGAGGTGGAGTAGGAGCCTTGCGTAAGGATCTACGCGGGGATAGCCTAGGCCTCGGAGGAGGATCCATGGGAGAGACTCCTCTCTTCCTCTTCAGGGGGGAGGAGACTGCCGCTGGTTCGCGACCCGAATGAGAGAGGGCTGGCTTAATCGCCCGCACGAGAGCTCTGAGAAGGGTGTAGAACCACGGCTGCTGACTGATACTCCCTCTGGAGGGAAGGGGATCGAAGGATCCCTAGGAGGAGTCAACGAACGAGGGTTCGCCTTCAGGGCTGGAAAAGAAGAATCCCTAGACCTGTCCGAGGAGCGCTCCCCCTCTGGCGAGCGCTGGTCTGCGCTTGCAGGGAGGGGAGCGCGACAAGGAAGAATCCGCCTATCGGCGATCGCGCTGGGGCTCGTGAACCGGGCCGCGCGCGGAAGAGTAGCGTGATGCTGGAAAATCGCGCGCACGTGCCAAATCGCGTGCGCGCACCCGCTTGGGCGGGCGATGCTGGAAAATCGCGCGCGGGCACCCGCGTGGGCGGGTGATGCTGGAAAATCGCGCGCGCACGCACCCCCGTGGGCGGGGGCGGGCGTGATGGCGCGCAGGTGGATGGTCAGGTGCGATGGTGCGGTGGCGCGCTGGTGACACGAGAGCGGGAACAAGACCGCGAAAGCGCGTAGGTGATGGTGAAGGCGTATGGCGATCAAGAGCTGGGACAGGAGGAGGCCGAACGCGCGGGCGCTCAGCGACCTGGTGCGGCCCTGAGGGGCGCGAGATGACAGGGGCGCCTGTGAGCGTGTCTGGGAGAACCGGCCGAGGGGCGATAGCGCTGTAGCAGGGTCGCGAGAGACCTGTGGGCGACGGTCGGGAAGGACCGGTCTATTCGCCTGTGGGTGTGCTAGATGCGCTGGCAATCGTGGGTGTGCATAGCGCACATCAGGATCAGGTCGCACCGGTGTTCGCTGCTTCGGAGGTCGCTCGCTGCGAACAGCGTGAGGGTGTTCTGGGGCAACCACTGTTGCCTTGAACACAGGCTCAGGGCACGTAGCTGGAACAGGACGAGTTGGATGAGCGTCGCGCGCGATTGTGTCGGTAGCAGACTCGCACGGTTCCAGAGGCGGCCGTGAGCGCCCGTGCGCTGACTTGGCAATCTCTGGAGCGATACGCTGAGTAGGCGCAAAACGTGATCGTGTTGGAGAGCGCGTGAGCGCTGGAGCTGGAATTGCGCGGGGACGCGTATCGCGTCTCTCCCCCGAGGGGCGCGACGAGTCCGCAGGGACCTGTGGACGCCTGTGCGCCAACTCCGGAACCTTTTGGACCGCGCGCGATGGAACAGGAACTGGGGGGCGCCGAAGCGCTGGCAACGGTGGACGCGTAGGAGCCTTAACAGGAACTGGCAGCGTGTGCGCAGGTGAGCGTGGCGGCGCTGTAGCAGGGCGCTTGCGTGCTACATCAGGAACAGCTGCCGATGGGCGTGGGCGCACAGGGGAGCCCTGGCGCACAACAGGAACAGTGGCGCGAACGCCTAACGGTGAGCACCGAGGAGGCGGAGCCTTACGCCTAGGGGCGAGAGGCGCAGTTTTGCGTTCAAGTCGCTGAGACCCCGAAAGGCCTGGAGACTGCGCAGTGGCAGTCTCAGGAGGCGCGTAAAGCGCGTCAGCAGCCTTGGATGTAGAAGGTCGAGGAGACCCTTGTCCCTAAGGACGACCATCCTCCAAAGGGGATCGCGAATGATCCCCGGAGAGGTCTAGGTTGGTAGCTGGCTGGACAGGAGAGCGGCGAGTGGTGTCCTCTGCAGAGGATTGTGGTGACGACTCCTAAGCCCTTTAAAGGGGGAAGGAAGACCTCTACGGCGAAGGGGAGGGCAAGCCTTCCGCCTTATTCGCCCACGAGGGGCCGTGAGATCAGCAAGCTGACCATCATGGGGCCTCCGAAGAGGCGTCTCTACCAGAGAACTCCCCCAAGAGAGAGTCTCAGCGGAAGGAGAGACCGTAGGACTAAGCTCCTCCCTCGAAGTAGCCTTCAGCTACCGCAGCCACATGAACAGGTGTTTAGACAGACCCACGGGATGTTTCCGAAACAACAACGTCAACTACAGACAGAGGATCTATCTCCACCGTAGTTGACAGTTGTTCAGCGGCCGCACCCCGTTTGATCATGTCAAACAGGACTTCCTTGGAGGGCGAACCCTGGAGTCCCAAGGAAGCCCAAAGCTGGAAAAGATCATTGTTAGAAACAAACACCTCCTCCGAGGGGGAAGGGGCAGCTGCCTCGCTATGGGAGGCAACGACCTCACCCTCACCACGGGATCGGTTAATGACATCAACAACATGACGGTCTACGCTACCACTCGCTGGCCTCTCGGAAGAGGCCGCCCGAGCGGGAGCTTCGGAGGAGGAATGGGCGGCGGAAGAAGAAGACCTGGGATTTTCTCTCTCCCGAGAAGACTAGGAAGAAGAAAGATCCCTTTTAGTCTTCTTCTTACGTCGCCGGGCAAACCTCTCCCACTGGGAGGTTGACCACTCCCTACACTCAATACACAAATTAGCACTATCACACCGTTGGCCCCTACACTGAGGGCATAAGGAGTGAGGATCCGTTTCTACGGCCTACATAAAGGTCCCACAAGGGCGGCCGGGAAGACCAGAGCAAGTGTGCATAAGGAGGAGTAGAGGCCAACTTCACACACAAAACTGAAAGAAAAAGCAAACAAAAATTATGGCAGTCAAAAGAGAGGAGAGCGCTGACAGGTCTGTCGTCTCTCCGAGCCAAAAGTAAAGTGAGTTAATTACCGGTGTGTGTGAGGGGGGGAGGGGTAGCTAGCTACCCCCCCCTACACCCCCCCCCCCAACTAGCGGTGGGGTAGGAAACCCTAGTTTAAACTTTATGGTTCGTCATCGGCTGCGCCGAAGTAATTACCCCCATGTAAATAGCGTGGTTTGTATTCAGTTACGGAACAAATACAAATTATCTACGAATTTGTCATTTGTTCCGTAACTGGAATACAAACCACGCTATTTAATAGGGGTAACTCACCCATTAGGATGGGTGGACGTCCCTGCCAGTCTGGCTTTTTGGCTTTGCCCGGGGGCTCGTTATTGGAGTGTGTAAGCACCCAAGAAATAAATAGTCCCTGCATCTCGCTAGAACCTTGCTACGCATGGACTGCGGCCTACGCAAGCTGTGTGTGAATGTATGAAGAAGTGTGACTCGTCCTAGGAAGTTGTTCTGAAGTTCTTTAGATGGAAGCTTGTAGCCTAGGACTTTCCCAATACCACCTCGTCAGGGTATGGGGACGTAACAGTATTAGTCTTAATACTAGGAACACAAGGAAGCATGGTTTACCCGCAGTGGTTTGAGGTCAGCTATGCAGAGAACCCAGGATGCTGCTTTCCCCATGAGAGGGTAGGATTAAGAAATGAATAAGAGCCAGTCAAATCTTTTCATTCACGCAGACTAAAACCGGCTAATAGTGCCCTTAACCTTCTGCTACTTGTCCAATAAGGAGCTTGAAGTATACAACCAGCTGTTGTGCAACCACCACCGGACCGATAGAGATCGTATCGAGTTCCTGTGGGTCACGTCTTGCAGGAGAAAGGTTGTGAAAGTCACCTGGAGCATTCACATCCTTTCTTGTAAAACCTGCGTCACAGAGTAATCTGCTAAGAAGGACCAGGGGCATAGTTATGCCCCTGACACTGAGTCATCATGTCGAGATGATGTTTTGGTGATCCTCCTCTAGTCTCTCTCGGTGCTGACAAGAGGAGGGACCCAGCAAGGCTGTTGCCGTTTTCTTTAGGTAAAGTCTCATACCTTACCATGGGTACAGTAACGCATGATCTGGATCGACCGTTACCTAGTTGAGACTTGTGTAGGATCCGTCACCTCTGGAGACTGTGCCTGGTGACATACTCAGGAACGAAACTGAACCTAGTCTTTCGCCCTTCTCAATAATGGGCGGTGTCGAAAGAGAGACCATGAAGTTCCTTAACTTGTATGGTTGCCGTCCAAGTGTGTAGGAACATTGTGTTCTTAAATCAGGAGGAAATTTGCTGCCTGGTGAAGTGGAACACAAGGAGGTCCCTTTAGGGATCGGAGATTGAACTGTGTTCTGAGAGGAAGGTCTCAATTCCGACTAGGGAAAGGCAAGTAGTAAGTTCGTTTGAGTTAGGAAAAGTCTATCGAGGAAAGGGTGTCCCTTTCTTTCAGTATGAAGGTGAAGGATCAAGGTTGAGTGATCATCTTTACCTGTCAAAACTGAAAATAGGGGATCTTTTCCTCTTGCATATACTCGAGGATTCCGCTATTGCTGGAATCGAGGTATCGAGAGAAGAAACACTTTCCCAGGACGCCCACCACACAAGACGTGATACTGCCTGGTAGACTGATGCTGAGGAACTCCTCAGGTATCTAGACAACCTCTCCGCAGAGAGGTATTGGGTAGTCATCAGGCGTACACTCATAGCAAAGCTATAGCTTGTGGTAGGTGTCGAAGTAGGTCGTCTGATATGCGGAGAGGGTTCTCTTGGAGGCTCTATCAGGAGCTGCAAAAGGTTTGGAGACCTTTCTGTATAATGCTATAGCGGAGCTAGGAGAGTCCTTGAGAGGTTGATCGATGTTCTAGCCTTGTTGAGTGCCCTTCTCCAGATAAAACAGGGACGGGACGAAAGGTCATTGTTGTACCCACCGTTGTTGCCAGAGAGCCTTGAGGTCTAGGGCTGGTGAGCAACGGTAGCCTGGGGTTCAGGAGCATTGTGAACAGACCCCCTAGTTGGAGGACCTCGTAAAGTCGGGACTTTGTTGGCTACATGGCGATCCAAAGTCCATTCGTTATACCTATCTGAGATGCTGTGCACAGATTGTCGGCGAGCCTGTTCTTCCAGTCTGGAATGAGGCGGGCTGATAGTGGTACCGAACGGACTGTGGTCCATCTTAGTGTTTATACTATTAGATGGGAAGATTCTACAAGCCAGTTCCTACTTGCTTGTCGATGTGAGTCTCTATGTGGTGTGCGGTGTGTCGTCCATCACATCACTGAGTGGTCTGTTAGGAACCGATGAGGCTGTTGAAGGACCGAAAAGTTGGCCTTCATCTCTCAAGAGATCTAAGTGAAGGTACTTTTGGGCTCTGTCCAGAGGGCTGAGGTCATGTGGTGCAGCACTATGGTCCCTCCTTTCTTCTTTTTCCGACTCCAGCCTCCTGGAATGGAAGTCGTTCTCGTTTCGAGAAGGTTTTTGTGGAGATTGGTGTTTAGAATCATTCCCAAATACACCATTCTCCTGGGAGGGAAGTAGGGAAGATTCTGTAGGTTTACCCTGATCACTGGATCTTGGTAAAAAGACTTCAGAAGTTCCAGTCTTAATGCAAGGTTGCCACTGAGTCTGCTAAGGTCAGTCAGTCGTCCCAAGAGAGCGGAGACGGAAGCCGATCCTGTGAGACCAGGATGGGTGTAATGGAAAGACCGAAGCACAGTGCCTTGAACTGGTGTTTCTTGTTTGTCTAGCCTGAATCTTCCAACCTTCCTAGATGGATGGTTTAGACCTGGGAGTAAGTGCCCTTTAGGGCCAGTGTGCAAATGAAGACCTGAGGTCTTAACCCTCGATCGAACTCCAACATGGAGTGGACATCGACCCAAAGTGACAGCTACTCGGTGATCCTTTTGCATGGAAGATTGTCGACGCTGGAGTCTTGACTCGTGTCGTAAAGGAACAGGAGCGACACCCAGTGTAAGGATTCTTCTCTGAGAGAGAATTTCTTTAGAAGGCAGGCCACGCTTAGCCTTACCACGTGCCCTGATGGGATTGATGCTATTCCTTAGAATAGAATTAATCTGGCGAATGTTAACCAATGGTTAACCGTTGGGTATCGTGGATACTAAGCAGTTGGAAAGTGCTCGCAAGTAGTTCCCTGTTAGCAAACCGTTGATGAGGGTTGTCGAACATTTACCGATCACTTTAGCGTGATGGCCAACAGCCAGTAGCGAGAACTATGTTGCATAACTTCTGATCTAGGAACTACAGGAAGCGGTTGACTAGTAAGTTCAAGTCACGAACTGCTGGCAAATAACCGATGACCAATGAATCGGTGGTCTGTGCGCCGATGGCGAGTTCGAGATCAGCCAGCTGATTTTGGTCCCCCCTAATTGGTCAGAGATGAGCAAGCTGAAGATGGGCTGGTCAGAGATCAGTGAGCCGAGTTCAATGATCGAAGAAAGATGAGCTGCCCATCGGTGATCTAGTGATCAGGAAGCGGATGATTGGTTATTGACTAGCAATTGATGATTGGAAATGCTAACAATTGGAGATCGTTAGTCATTGGAGGGACTAGAGGTCACAGATCAGCATTGAGCTAGCAAATGGCGATCTGGTGATCGGCGACCTAGCGATCAGTAAACTGTGAACTAGCGATCAGTAAACTGTGAACTAGTCATTAGCAAACACTGATCTAGAGATCAGTCTGTTGAGGCTTTCCTGCTTGCTGCCGCTGGTCTGTCAAGGAAAAAAGAAACTTTAGAAGAGACAGGGACCAAGGATTCCCCGTTTCGATTCCCCTTGTAGGATGCAATCTTCGGGATCTTGAATCCTTCCGTGGAGCCTTATTCCTCTTTTCCCGGTGGCAATGTTTATGTGCTTGCGGGGATTAAAGGGGCAATGGTGACCTGTCCAAAAAGTTTTACTCCTTTTTACTGACAATTGCGCGAGTGTGTAGGTGAGTCTGGAGCGATGGCACACAGGATGATGCTGGTGCTTAATATCTGCCTGGAGAGCAGGCAAGTACTGGTTCTTAGGCAAGAACTGGTGCATTGGATCTGCAAGCCTCGACTCTTTGGCAAGAGCTGATGTATGAATCCGGGGACCGTAACTGCGCAGGAGGGCGCAGGAAAGTGAGGAAGATCGCTGGCGCGCCGTAAGGCACTGTGTAGTTTTGTGCATTCTCCCTAGAATGCACCGAAGTGTGTGACTGGTTGCGCAAGAGTGGGAGCATTGGCGCGTGCGTGAGAGTAGTACGTGGAGATTGTTGGCGCGTGCGTGCGAAAGACCATCGGAGCGCACGGAAGGCTGTGTGCGTGCACTCAAGATTATTGGAGCACGCACATGCGAAGGCCGTCGGAGCGCGCCCGCATGTAAGGCAGTCAGAGCGCTTGCACAGTAGACTATTGGCGCACGTGCAGGATACTATCAGCGCCCGCGCGCAGAAGAAAGTCGGCACGCACTCGCACAATACTGTTGGTGCGCATGCGGTAGACCATAGGTGCTCGCGCGAGGAAGAAAGTCGCCCGTGCGCGTGGAACTGTTGCCGCGCGCGCGTGCAAGACTATGAAGTGCGCAAAAGAGCATTGGCACTTGCGCGCTTGTTGGCACTAGTGCACGTGAAAAATCATTGAAACGCGCACGGGACACCATCGGCACCCACACGCGAAAGATTGTCGGCGCGTGCGCAAGACTGTTGGCGCGCGAAGAAGACTATTGGCGCATGCGGAAGACTATCGGCGCACGCGGAAGACTATTGGCGCGCGGGCAGGAGACCATCGGCACTCGCGCGCGGAAGATCGTCGGCGCGTGCGCAAGACTGTTGGCGCGCGCGAGACTATTGGCGCGCGGGCAGGAGGCCATCCGCACTCGCGCGCGTGCATACAAGACTGTTGGCACGTGCGTGCGCGGAAAACTATCGTTGTGCGCGCACGCGGAAGGCTATTGAGAGCGCGCGCAGGAGACCATCAGTACCCGCGCGCGGAAGATCGTCAGCGCTCACGCGTGTAAGAATGTCGGTGAGCGGAACGCGTGGGAGACCATCGGTACTCGCGCACGGAAGATCGTTGGCGTTCGCGCGTGTATATAAGAGCGCGCACGCGCGAGACCATCGGTACCCGCGCGCGAAAGATCGTCGGCGCTTGCGCGCGTAAGAAGATCGTCGGCGCTTGCGCGCGTAAAAAGAACGTCGGCGCTTGCGCGCGTAAGAAGATCGTCGGCGCTTGCGCGTAAGAAGATCGGCGCGCGCGCGAAGGTAGCGCTAGTAGGTTGAACAATGGCAGGACAATCAGGAACTGGGATGTGCCCTTTAAAAAAAAAAAGGGCGAGCATCCACCGATGGGGACCGTAAGTAGGTCTGCTTTAGAGTCCAGGACCGAAGTTCTTCGTTGCAGCGCAAGGTTGCGCTGGTAGATCGGTAGGTCAGCTGGCAGGACGATCAGGAACTGGGATGTGCCCTTTGGAAGGGCGAGCATCCACCGATGGGACCGTAAAAGGTCCGTGTTAGAGTCCAGGACCGAAGTCCAAAGGACTACGTTGCAGCACAAGGTTGCGCTGGTAGATCGGTAGGTCACTAGAAGGTCTGCTTGATCCTCCGAGGTGGTGTCTCTATGAGAGGCATCTCCTGCGAAGAAGAGGTGACTACTTTGTAGAAGAGACTTGAAGACATTCGTGATGATGCCCCTTAGGGCCGTTGGATCAGCAAGCTGACCTTTTCAGTAGCAATCCTCCAAAGAGGAGTCTCTATGAGTGGCCTCTCTCGCGAACGAGAGAGGTGACACTTCGTAGAAGAGACTTGAAGACACTCGTGATGGCGCCCCTTAGGGCCGTTGGATCAGCAAGCTGACCTTTTCAGTAGCGATCCTCCGAAGAGGAGTCTCTATGAGAGGCCTCTCTCGCGAACGAGAGAGGTGAACATTTCGTAGAAGAGACTTGCCATGACTGTGCTCCACCCCTGAAGGAAGAGAAACTCAGCAAGGGGGGAGAGAAGTCTGGCCGAAGGGCAGCAACAGTAGTCGGAGGCAATGAATTTATTAACGTATGGGAAGTTCTCCCTCTGAAGGGAGAAAACAACTTTACACCTGGGGAGGAAACCTCCCTCGGAAGGGAAGTTGTACAACCCCTGGAGTTGAACCTCCTTTAGCATTCTCAGATGATCTGAAGTGCTGGCCATGTTGTCACGGGAGTACTTCTAAGAGAAGGGATGACGCCCATGACGACGTCCTCTGAGGGACGGCAGTGACGGCAGATTCCCCAGGCATGAACAGGACAGCTCTGCTTCGTTGGCACTCTTTAGTCGAACGAAGAAAAACTGCATAGTTAACTGGAAAAATAAAATTAAATAATTATTTAAACAGAAATTCCCTAGGGAGGAACTCCGAAGAGGAACCCCGAGGGAATAACATAAAATAAGAATTAAGTATGCGCCCTTCCTTCCCAAGATGACATCCACAGGAGAAGGGGGGGAGCGGAGTAACTGTAATAAAAACAGAATTATAATTATTCAAATCATCTAAGAATATTCACTAATAGTGAGAACCGCTGACCCCCCGAAGGGAAGTTTTCCCCACGGAGAAAGCTGAAAAGTTAAAATACAATTAGATTTAACTAAAAATAATTGAGACAAACAAACGGAAGAGCAACCTAACCCGCACACGGGAAAGGAGCTTCCGCAATAGTACGTTGTTGTAGTAAAGGTGAACGACCTCGAGAAGAGAGAGACCATAGTTGATCTTTAAAAGGCCACATTCCCTTCACGCAGAATCCAAGTTCCCCGTAGGAAAAGAGGAAAAGGCGAAGACAATAATTGAATAAAGAGGGTCCAGGTGATGATGATTCCCCTGCGGCGGCCGAATTAACGGATATATGCCGACGGGAAGACCGATGGACCAGAGAGAGAGAGGCCGTTCCTGACGAAGTGGAACTGTGGTGGCCTTGCTACGCAAGTGTCGTTGTCGATATCACACACAAAGCACAAACACTGAAAAGAAAACTTACAACATTTCTATACACATATATATACATAAACATTAAGAATGCTTATATATATATTTACAAGTATAAGAAAAAGTAGGTAAAAAGACAAAAATTAATGGCAGTCCAAAACAGGCGAGGAGAGGAAACAACCGTTCTTGCTCCGAGCCAAAAGTAAAGTGAGCTCAAGCACAGGTGTGTGTGAGGGGTGGGGGTGGGGGTGGGGGGGGGGGTGGGGGTTTAGCAAGCTACCCTCCCCTATCCCCGCTAACTAGCGGTGTGGGTAGTAAACCCTCGTTAAATTTCAATGGCTCGTCATTTCAGCTACGCTGAAAGTAATACCCCTATTAAATAGCGTGATTTGTATTCCAGTTACGGAACAAAGACTTTTTAGTCCATCCGCAAAGACTCCATTTGCTTTTTGGTAGAGCAATTTACCGAGTTACTGTTTAATACAGCTGCGAGAAGCCTATTACAAGTATTCGCTATTTTGAGAGAGAGAGAGAGAGAGAGAGAGAGAGAGAGAGAGAGAGAGAGAGAGAGAGAGAGAGAGAGATCGTACCGGCTTCTCAACTCCACGAAGCAGTAGTTCGGAAAAGGGCTGATGTTCACCACTTCGTACCGGTAGAAGGCGCCCAATATCGTCTCCGCGGGAGTGTCCTTCTTGAAGCCTGCAACGATGACACTGTTTACGTCAACCTTCCAGTTACTGTTGCTTTAGTTAACAAGTCAAACTTTGAGGGATACGTCTTTAGTAGTGTTGATATCCTTGCATTAAATACATCATTTATGTTATAAAACTACCATAATCATAAGAAAAAGGAGACGTTATTGCTTGATAAAGAGATCCCAATGTGTAAATTGATTTTTTTTACTTTATTTATTCAGCCAAATTTCTGAACCCAGACGAGAGAACATAAGCTAGACCCTGACGCCAACCTGTGATGTGGAGAGTCCGAGCCATTTCGTCCTTCCTCAGCGCCTTGCTCCGGTTCTTTAGATTCTTCTGGTGCCTCTTGCCGAGGACGTGCGAGACATAGTGCAACTTCTCCAGGGGCTCCGTCTTGCACACGCTGCAAGCCAGCGACAGGCGGTCCAACACGCCCTGCCCGGCGGCCATGTTTAAGCTAGATCTGTCTTCGGCTGTGAACTAACGTACGCCTGCCTTCACCGGGCCAAACCGCAACAAACTTACCGAGTGCCGCGACAGACGGTGCACATGTGTTCTTAACATGTATGAAACTTGAATGATACGAGGAAAGAGTAACAATTATATTTTTAAAACCTATTTGTGCATGAAATAAACCACTTCAAAGGGGATGGAGAATCCACAGGGAGGTTTATGAGAATCAAAATGGCACAGAATCACATCATTCAAACTCTAAACAGTGTACGGGTGTCCATTGATAGTGTGCATCTACTCAGAACTTTTACTGCAGCCGTTCTCCTGAAAAAGAAGAAAATGTCAAATGATGTCGTTCGCGGAAACATTCCAATCTATTACTAATATTCTATACACTTTGATAAGCAGTATATCCTTATAATGTTACGTTAAACAGGTTAAACTAAGTCTCTCTTCATAGTTTATATACGGCATATATTCTAACATTGTTATTCATTTCAAAATATTTTACAAATTATGTTCAACACTTTTCATATAGTTTATTTCTTCCATCATTGGGCTAATTTTCCCTGTTGGATCCCTTGTAAAGCTTATAGCATCCAGCTTTTCTATCTAGGGTTGTAGTTTACCTAATAATAATAATGATGACAATGATAATTAAAAATGATGATAATAGTTACATAGCTAAGACATATTCATATTAACTATACAGTATATATATATATATATATATATATATATATATATATATATATATATATATATATATATATATATATATATATATATATATATATATATATATATATATATATGAAACTACTTTTATCTTATTTATTATTGGCATATGTTCATAATCAGAAATTTTAAAAGTAATTCGTACAAACCCGAGTCGTTTAATAGGAGACTCTGCCTTGGGTGGGAGGATGCTTCTATAACGAATTCTTAACCGGCGCGCCACAAGATTATTTCAAGCGTGCCGCGAAACAATGTCAATGAGATACTATCGCTAGAGAGTTACTGGGTCCTTTGACTGGCCAGACAGTACAGTACTACATTGGATCCCTTTCTCTGGTTACGGCTCATTCCGTCTTTCCCTACACTTACACCGAATAGTCTGACATATTCTTTCCACATTCTCCTCAGTCCTCATACACATGACAACACTGAGATTACTAAGCAATTCTTTGCTCAAGGGGTTAATTACTGCACTGTAATTGTTCAGTGGTTACTTTCCTCTTGGTAAGAGTAGAAGAGACTCTTTAGCTATGGTAAGCAGCACTTCTAGAAGGACACTCCAAAATCAAAGTTCTCTATTCTTAGATAGTGTTAGAGCCTCTGTACCATGGTCTTCCACTGTCTTGGATTAGAGTTCTCTTGCCCTAGGGTACACTTGGGAACGCTGTTCAATCTTATTTATCTTGCTCTGGTTAATATTAAGTTTTTATAGTTTATATATGGAAAATCTAATCTAATGTTGTGACTGTTCTTAAAATATTTTTCATTGTATTACTTCTCTTGTAATGTATTCATTTTCTTGTTTCCCTTCCTCACTGGGCTATTTTTCCCTGTTGGAGGCCTTGGGCTTGGTATCCTGCTTTTCCAAATAGGGTTGCAGCTTAGCTTTTAACAACAATAAAAATAATAATAATGAGAATATTGATTTCAATTTCATGTGACTAATCAGTACGGTTTTATATTATCATTATTACTTGTTCAGCTACAAGGCTGGTTGGAAAAGCAGGATGCTATAAGCCCAAGGGCTCCAACACGGAAAATAGCCCAGCGAGGAAAGGAAATTAGGAAAAACTGAAAGAGAAGTATAAGAACACTAATACAATTTAAATAAATCTTTCATATATAAACTATAAAAAGTTGAAAATAACAAAAGGGTAAAACTCTAACAAAACAAGAGGAAGAGAAACAAGATAGAATAGTGTGCCCGAGTGTACCCTCAAGCAGGAGAACTCTAACTCAAGACAGAGGAAGAAGAGCATGGTACAGAGGCTATGGCACTACCCAAGACTAGAGAACAATGGTTTGATTTTAGAGTGTTTTTCTCCTAGAAGAGCTGCTTACCATAGCTAAAGAGTCTCTTCTTCCCTTACCAGGATTAAAGAAGCCACTGAACAGTTATACAGTTATATTGCAGCAGTTATACAGTTATATTGCAGCAGTTAACTCCTTGAACAAGGAAGAATTGTTTGGTAATCTGCGTTCTCAGGTGTATGACGACAGAGGAGAATATGTAAAGAATAAGTCAGACTATTCGGTGTATGTGTAGGTAAAAGTAAAATGAGCCATAAAGAGAGAGAAGTATCCAATGTAGTACTGTCTGGCCAGTCAGAAGACCCTATAACTCTCTAGCGGTAGTATTTCATTGGGGGGCTGGTGACCTGGCCAACCTACTACCTCACCCGCATCAACATCTGATCACGCAAATATCGCAGGGGACCAGACAAGATGTTTCTTGGCCAGTAACCTACCTCAAGTTCCAATGAAAGCAGACCTCAAGACTTGTGGATAGTGGCCTATTAAGGTTCCCTGAAGCTTCCAGACTCCAGCCTTCATGACATGCACCACCGACAGGTTTTTCCAAAAGGCTAAGTTAGATCCGTTATACTGGCTCCAAGTCCTTGCATTCAGAGTGGTCCCTTAGTGGTGTTCCCCACAAAAAAAAGGAAGGTAAGTCATTCTTGCCGCACTAGTTCCCTTTGAAGGGAAAAGAAGAATTATTGAAGTCATGTTTGCTTGGATTCTAGGTCATTGTCACAAAGAACCAAAGGCAATAGAGATCATCTTCTACCTTTCAGAATGGGTACTGATCAGCGGTGTTGTCGTCACTCGGCTGGGCAACAGGTGAAGACCAATAAGGTAAGTTACCATGCTAGACCGCAGTTCCTGGGCGTAGACAAACGTATGCGAGGACAATCATTGCTTATACAATCGTGTACGTTGAAGCTCGTGTGTGGGAGACGATCGTGTTTGTCCCGGCTCTCGCACGTTAAGACAATCGTGTTCGTGCAGGCTTTGGCAGGGGTGGAGTCTATAGTGTTCTTGTCATTTCTCTTTCTTGTGGAGACATTCATCAACAATTGTGCACGTGGCTGCGATCAAAGACTTGCCCAAGTTTTACATCATGATACTAAGTGTGGAGAAGGGCCAAGAGGTGACTGTCATTGTACTTGTGGCTCTTCATCTTGTAGAGACCAGAAATGAGCAGCAGCAGCCCTCACTCGTATGCTTGGAAAGTGCTCTCGTTGATTGTGAAAAACAGAGGACTGAAATGAGAAAACTCACCTCTCAGGAGATGTCGTCTGGGAGTTTGTGTGCATGAATAGAAGACGCCTGTGACAGGTCTTTTGCAATGGCACTTGAGGAGAGGGACAGAGCCCTTAGAACTCATACCTCAACCCCTCTCACAAAACCATGCAGAGAAACCAGACTAACTCCGGACGGTTGAACTTCAGTGATTCATTCCATGGTAGGCTCCACCTCCAGAGATTAACCTGTTATCTCTGGAACTCTGCAACAAGTATCACAGCCAAAGATTTGGTTCTCTGGAACTTTACTTATGAGGGACAGCAATAGTAGCAAAAAATTTCACATGTTTCTCTCTATCCCGAAAGAGATATCTCATCCAGTAAGGGGAATGGAGGGCGGCGTCTTTCATTTCAACCGATAGTGCGTACAGCATTGTCTCTCACAAAGGGAGATAAGTAAGTAAGTTTAGCGAACGTAACTTCTATCGTTCAGAGTAACTGGATTTGATGAAGATGTTGATGGGGGCATCATGACTCCCGATCTGTCAATAAAAGCTACAGCAATAACAGGCATACTATAACTGAAAGATGCCAAAGCCTCAGCCTTAGTCAAGGGTTTACTGGAAGGAACTGCCGAGATCAAGAAGGGTGATATCTTGGGCAAGGTATTCACCATGGCAGTGGTGGATGCTGCTCCTCTATCCTGCCTGATAGCACAGGAATGCAACCTGACACATGAATCAGGCATATTGGAAGAGGTCTATCTCAGATGAACTGGTCCTTCTGAGAAGGATCCAGGCATTGATGTAGCTTTTCTTGATGCCGCAATCATAATACATCTCCGGCCATCAGTTGGACAGACAGGCTAGGTGTCAAGCTATTCAGGAAAAGCTACATTAACAGGAATAAGTTTGGGCTAAATACAATCAATCCTACTTGAATCAGCTGCATGGACATCCAGCACAGGCTCCAAGTACTGGCACGTAACACTCCCAAAGAGGATCTCTGGAAGTACTGTCACCTAACACCCCATTTTCCATCAAGAACTGGTACCCCAGCACCAAGTGCTCTGCATCAGCCTTAGTCCCTCAAGGCACAACATGGAACAAATTTGTAGCGAATGCAGTATGGGATCAGCAGCACAGTACCTAAGGTCTTAAGATCTGTTCACCCTACAACCTTCAGTCCAATGGTGTCAGGCACCGCAACGAGAGCATCAAACACTCCGGATGATAACTCAGACAAGGTCACTAGGGCAACCATGAGTGAGTCAGTAGTCAACTGTGCCAGGTTGATCCTACGAAGGATTCTCAGTCCGGCCTCGGTTTCTGCATCATCCTTGAAGGAGTCAGTAGGAGATGCTTTGGACAGTGTCAGGGTAAGTAAGCAGTGGCCAGTCCTGAAAGAGTCATTGGATGTGCAATGACCTGTTCTGGTTATGAGGGTATCCTTTGCGGCTGCCACCGGAATACTAGGAGCAAGCTGCCTATACTACTTGCATCCTCCTTCGATGTAGCCCCATCTTCTACACTGAATGCCTGGTGTTTAATGTCCTATGACACTCCTCAGTACCATTGGACTTTCTGGCCTTTGAGTTCTCAAATACCTGAGAAGAAGTACTAGACTTACTATTGCTCTGACTCTCTCTGCTATTGGTTGAACTAAAACAGCATGACAGGGTCTGGGTAGCTCTAGCGGCTGCTGCCCTCCACTTTGGAGTACTGTAGTTTGCACTGCAATAGTTTTCCTCCTAGGCTGGTGGCAGTAGCCCACTTCTGAACAGGTGACATATACCTAGGTGGTGCTTGTTGACGCTTCAGGTGAGGGTGCTGGTGCTTGCGTGCCAGGAATCCTTGCAGCATCCAGGAAAGTGTCAGATGATAGCCTACGACTCCATGACCTTCCTTGACTGTGAGACCCATTACTCCATACAGCATGAGTTAACTGCTATGTGATGGAGACAAAAGGCTTCAGGGCTTTCTGTTATGGACAGTTCATCATTATTTATTAAGATCACCGTCCCGATGTATCTTCAAGAAATGAAGATGGTAGACAGTGGTTTAACTCGGACGCTGGAGGACTTGTCGGGAAGAAGAAACCTTTCGATGACATTGCATTGTCTTTGGCTAAAAGTTGCCAAGACCAAGAAGAACCTTAGGCAGGATATCGAGTTTCTCAAGTCACTTGTTGGTACCCCGATTATTGAAGTCAGATCTTTGAAGATCGAGTGGGCGACTTATGCGTTTCCCCCATCATGTCCTGTTACCACTTTGGTCACAACAAGTGACAACTAGTGCTCCTTCCAATTCATCGGCTTGGCCATATATAAATGAACTTGGAACCAAAATTATGTGGTGATTATCAGGTTGTCTTGTTATGACCTAACTAGAGGGGCATTCAGTAGAGCGCAGATCTCCGCCACAGCAGCATGTTCCTCAATCTTAGCCTTTGACTTAAGACTTTCAAAATTGAATCACTTCCATGTCTCACCATAACAATTAATCCCTAACAGTTTCACTACTCAATGAGTAAAGTTGTGGCCAGGAATTGTTTACACACAAACAAAAAGACACACTGTGGTGAAAACATAACATCCTCCCAACTTTGTTGGCGGAGGTATTAAATGGACCTGTCGGAAACAACGAAGTGATGGGCAAGGAGACCAAACAAGCGATTGAACCTAAAGCGAGTTCTCTTTGTGTGAGCATAGAATTTAGAATCTAAGTTTAATGCAAGATTGAAAAAAATAAATCAGACAATGGCAAAGTTAAGTAAAATTTGGAAATCAAATCACCTCAAATTGCATATAAAAATCAGGCTATACATCAGTTTAGTGAGATCGGTGTTATTGTATGGTATTACAATGAAACAATACCCAACAGACTTAGTAGATTTGAGAACAAAGCCCTCAGAAGGATATTGGGAGTTAAATGACAGGACAGGATTTGAAATAAGAGAGATTACTCGAGTGTTATATGTGGATGAGATCATGGAGAGGGGTAGATGAAGATGTTTTGGGCATGCTCTTCGCACTCCCCGAGAGAGATTAGTTCACCAAACTTTCAATTGTGTTCCTAGAGGCACTAAAAGAGTTAGAAGACTCGGGCCTACATGCCTGAGGATTATGAAGCGTGAAGTAGATGATGATGAATGGAGAAATATTGATTTAAAAGCTCAAGATAGGGACGACTGGCGAAATCTAACCGAGGCTCTTTGTGTCGATGGGTGCAGCAGATGATGTTGATGATGATGATGATGTGCATATCTACTCTGTACTTTAATAAAAGATAAATGAAAAAATTTGCATGATGGGTCCCCTTGCCCGTCACTGTCCATTGTTTCCGACAAGGCCATCCATTTAGCAGAGAGTTAGTGGGATTGAGATCGCAGCCTGGTAGTAAGTCTGCGTACCATATTCTTCTGCGAACAATGGTCGCGCGGGCGCGCAGGCGAGTGGGCACGAGGGCGCGCAGGCGAGTTGGCGCGAGGGCGTACAGGCGAACGAGCGCGTGGCCAAGTCGGCGAACGAATGCGTTGGCGCGATGGCGAGGGAATGCGTTGCCGCGTGGGCGAGTGAGAATGCTCCGAAGATCGCTGGCGACGTAGGTCAGGAGACCTGTAGCGCGAGGGAGAGCGATGCGAGCAGGCGATCGGTGGTGAGCTGGCGAACGCTGGCGCGCAGGTGAGCGATGGCGCGTTGGCGAGCGATAGCGCGCAGGTGAATGATCGCGCGATGGAGAGCTAGCAGAGGGCGAACCATGTCCTTCCAGAATCTCTGGCCGACGACGCGTTAGAGACCGCGTGCGCGCAGGCTGCAAGTCACGCGGGCGGTCCGGAGATCGCCGATGATCAGGTGATCGTTGACGCGTAGGAGAACGCTGATGAGCAGGCGATACTAGGATCGTCTGTGAACGCTGGCGAGCAGGTGATCGCTGGCGAGCAAGACGACGCGAAATCCTGTGAAGGAGCAGTTGGCGCGGCGCGTTCACGAACAGGAACAGGAAGAGCGTAGGCGCGTGGGCGAACATGTGCTTTAGAAACACGCGCTGGAGAACGCGGACGATGTTGAGTAGAAACAAGATGAGGATCGCGAGAGAGCTCAGGAGACTGATGGCGCGCAGGGTGCCCAACAGGGACTGCACGATGTTCAGAGACCACAGGGGAGTGCTGGCGAGCAAGAGGGCGACGATCCTCAAAAGAGCGTGACGAACAGGTGACGAACACGGAGAGCGCTGACGATCAGAAGAGCGCTGACGAGCAGGAGAGTGCCTGTGCACTAACACTGCAGAAGGGCGAGCAGGGGAACACTGGCGCGCTGAGCGCTCTTCAGGAACCACAGGATGGAGGATATCCTCAGGAAAGCGCTGACGAGAAGGAGGGCGAACATCAGGAGAGCGCTGGCGAACAGGTGAGCGCTGACGAGCAGGAGAGCCTTGACGAGCAGGAGAGCGCCTGTGCGCTAACGCTGCACGTGAAAGGGAAGAATCCCTTTGCCCCGAAGGGACCGTTGCCCGTCGGGTGACAAGGTCCCCAGAAGGTGAAGTTCTAGCAGGAGTAGGAGACCAGTCCGCAGAGGTCCAAAGGAGCAGGAGCTATAGGCTGAGTACGACGAGGAGAGTCCCCTTTGGAGGAAGAAGATCCAAAAAGGCGCCTCTTAACCCCCTTATAAGGGGATGGGAGGCCCTTGCGACGCAGCGGACGGTGAGCCTTATGGCGAAGGCGGCCACGGGGAAGATCATCAGGACCATCAGTCCTCCGAAGGGGAGTCTCAGACAAGGCACTCCCCTTAGAGGGAAGCTGAACAGCAGAAGAGCCCGTAGGACTCACTTCCCCCTTCGAAGGATGTACGGAAGGGGGAGGAGAGCCGTCAGCACCAACATCCTCAACTACACCTGCAGAGGATTGCCCCGCCCCGTCGGAGGCCTCTGCCACCACGACGTCGACAATAGACAGAGGGTCTACCTCTGCTACCGCCGGCGACTGCTTAACGGCGGCCCCCAACGAGACAAGGTCAATCAGGGCGACCCTGGAGGGCAAGCCCTTAAGCCCCAGGGAAGCCCAAATATGTAAAAGATCATCATTAGACAATGAATTATCAATAACCTCCCCCGTAGGAGGAGGGGGAACCGCCCCGCTATGGGAGGCGACGCCCTCTCCCCCCCCCAGGTCGGGAAACAGAACTAGGGCCTGCGCTACCATTCGGCCGACTCTCCTTAGGAGCCGGACGAGGTTTGGGCGACGAAAGAAGTCCCGAGAACCTTTCTCCTTCGAGGCAACCCCCGAAGGAGAACGGTCTCTCTTGGACTTCTTCTTACGCCGGCGGCCAAACCTCTCCCACTGGGAGGCAGACCACTCCCTACACTCACTACACGTTTTCCTGGTCACACCGTCGGCCCCGACACTGAGGGCAAAGGGTGTGAGGATCCGTATCGAAGGCCGACATAAAGGTCCCACAAGGGCGGCCGGCAACACCAGGGCATGTACGCATAGCAAAGATCAAGGTAGTCAACTTCAAACACACACACAAGCTGTAGAGGAAAAGCAGAAAAGAGATTAAAGGCTGTCAACGAGGACGATGGACAGACACGTCTGTTCATCGCCGAGCCAAAAGTGAAGAGAAGCAAGTCACCGGTGTGTGTGTGTGTGTGGGGGGGGGGGGTAGCAAGCTACCTTCCCCTACCCCCCAGCTAACTAGCGCGGGGGTAATTAACCCTCGTTAAAACTATTGGCTCGTCATTTCAGCTGCGCTAAAAGGTAAACCCAATGTAAATAGCGTGGTTTGTATTTCGGTTACGGAACAAATATGGATCAAATGCTACAACCTAAATGTACTTATGTCAATTTTAAGGGGAGGGGGTGCAAGGTGAGCCCCTCAGCCCACGGACTACTAGTTAGAAAAGCAGAATGCTATTTGCCCAAGTGTTCCAACAGGGAAAATAGCCCAGCAAGGAAAGGAAATAGTTAACAATTAAAATAAAATGTCTTAACAACAGTAACATTACCAAAATAAATCTTTCATATACAGTAGACCCCCGGGGTACGCCGTCCCCAGCTTACGTTTTTTTTCACGTTACGGTGTGGAATACGATGTTTTTTCTTCCCCTCGTTACGACATTTTTCCCCACCTAACGGCATCGAATTCCAAAACTCAAACTTGGCGGTTTTTACGCGTACGACTGTGCGAGTTTACTAGCCTACCACCATGCTCATACGTCACTAAGAAGCTGGGCTGCTATTGGTCGTCTTCACGGCGTCACTAAGATGCCGATGCGCTATTGCCGTAATCCCTCCCACAATGCCTGAGAGATGCTGCCTCTCTCTCTCTCTCTTTGTTATACGCGCGCTCAGTTCAGAATTTCGTGTGCGTTTCGTAAAGACTTGATCTCGTGTGAGTGCTTGCGATATCGTATTTTTTGTGCATTTTAGTGCTTAATTATAACTTTAAATCGTTAGCCATGGGTCCCAAGATTGCTAGTGATGTTAAATGGAGAAGTAAGAAGATGATTACTATGGAAACGAAGCTGGAGATAATAAAGAAATATGAAGGAGGCATGCGTATCATTACCCTCGCTAGAATGTATGGCCGTAACCAGTCTATGATTGGTACAATTCTAAAGGCATGACTGTCCTTGCCAGTGGAAGGACCTCAATCAACGACAAAATGGAGACTCCTTCTTCTATGGATTAAAGAGAAGGAAATCGCTGGTGATACACTCACGCAATCGGTACTTTCGCACAAGGCGAGCGCCATCTTTGCCGATCTCATGGAAGCCCAGAGAGACGGCGGAGACAAAGGAACGTCGCAGCAAGCCCCCCAAGAGTTCAAGGCTTCTCATGGGTGGTTTGATCGCTTTAGGAAGAGGACTGGTATTCACTCAGTCGTCAGGCATGGAGAGGCGGCCAGTTCTGACAAGAAAGCAGCAGAATTCCTCAAGAAGTTTGAGAAAGTAATTTCCGGGAGGCTACATTCCTCAGCAAGTGTTAAACTGTGATGAAACTGGCCTTTTCTGGAAGAAAATGCCCCGCCGTACATATATCACAGCTGAAGAAAAGAAACTTCCTGGCCATAAACCGATGAAGGACAGAATTACGCTCGCATTTTGTGCAAATGCCAGTGGGGACTTAAAAATTAAGCCCCTACTGGTATACCACTCAGAGAATCCTCGTGCCTTCAAGGCACAAAATATCACGAAGGAGAGGCTCTCGGTATTTTGGAAGTCTAATGGCAAGGCCTGGGTCACGAGGACCATATCTATTAAGTGGATAAACGTCTGCTTCAGTCCTGCTGTCAAGAACTTTTTAGAAGAGAACAATCTTCCTCTCAAATGTCTCCTGGTACTAGACAATGCCCCTGCTCACCCTCCTGGCCTCGAGGACATCATTCATCCTAACTTCTCCTTCATCAAGGTTCTCTATCTGCCACCAAACACCACCCCTCTCCTCCAGCCTATGGACCAGCAAGTGATTGCCAACTTTAAGAAGCTTTACACGAAGCATCTGTTCAAAAGATGCTTCAAAGTGACCGAAAGCACTCAACTCACCCTCCGTGAATTTTGGAAGGGGCATTTTGACATCGTTCAATGCCTGAAGATGATCGACAAAGCTTGGAATGAGGTTTCATGGCCACCTTAAACTCCTCATGGTAGAAACTGTGGCCATCTGTTGAGGCAGAACGAGACTTCGAAGGTTTCGATCCCTCAACCGAAGACGAGGCTGTTGATGATCCTGCCCGAGGGTGATGTTGAGGAAATAATTTCAATCGGGAGGTCCATGGGGCTTGCTGTTGATGAGGCTGACGTCCATAACCTTATCGAGGAGCACAGGGAGGAGCTTACGACTGAAGACTTGAAGGAGTTGGAGACAATGCAGTTGACCATCATTCAAGAAGAGCACAGCTCTAGTGGTGGCGAGGAAGGGGGGGGGGGAGACTGAAGAAACGACATCGGAAGAAATAAGGGAAGCTATCGGTTGGTATGAAAACTTTACGAGTTTCATTGAAAAAAAAACACCCAGAAAAACTTCACACAAGTCGTCTTATGGAGTGTGTTAATGACAAGTGTATGAGTCATTTTAGAAATATGTTGAGGAATTGTCAGAAACAGGCTTCTTTGGATAGATATTTCTCCAAAAGAGAAGTGTCAGAAATCAAAGATGACAACAGTGATTCTATCGAGAAAAAAAAAAAAAAAAAAAAAAAAAAATTTTGTTCTAAAAAGAATCATAAAAAAAAAATTCAAAAAAACAAAAATAATAAAAGAAAAACATTATTGATTTTAAGTGTTTAATAGTAAAAATAAATTTATTATTAAGTGTACATAACATAATTAGCATTGATACGTTTTTATATCTACCGTCTCCTCCCCCTCTGCCTCCACCCACTACCAGCTCAAGTCACGTCACTCCAAAGGTATATAAAATTTAATTTTTCCTTTACAGTACAGTATATGTTTATTTATCCTGTAATGTTATTCAATTATATACTGTACAGTACATGTTTATTATATATAAGTATATTGTAGTACAGTGCTTACTATACTATTTTGTTACATAATAATTTTCAATGTTTTTACCCGGGGTTTTGCACACATTAGCTATTCTAATGCCCGCCATACGACATTTTCACCATATGATACCATCTACTGCATACACTATAAAAATATCAATAAAACAGGAGGAAAAGAAATATGATAGAATATTGTGCCCGAGTGCAACCTCAAGCAGGAGAACTCTACCCCAAGAAAGTGAAATACAGTTAGTTTTTCCCGACCCTATCCACGCTTACATTCGTCGTCGCTTCTCCAAGTTTTTTTATCTACATTCTGAACAACAGAATGAAGTTTTTGGACCAGGAGAAAACAACGATGAGATTGATACAACTTAAGTGACCCTGGAATCAAGTCTGCCTTTAAAGACAAAAGGAGGTGCGAAGAATCTCTATATAAGAGATCATATGGTAGTGAAGAGTGGAACAAATTTCTTACAAGACTAAGGGGTAAAGGGTAACCAAGTAATTCTACGCTTTACTAGGATAAGTACACCTTAGGAAAACTACCAATTTTATCATGCTACATACATATACCAAAGGCACTTCCCCCAATTTTGGGGGGTAGCCGACATCAACAAGAAACAAAACAAAAAAGGGGACCTCTACTCTCTACTTTCCTCCAGCCTAACCAGGGACTCAGCCGAGTTCTCTACGTTCCTCCAGCCTAACCAGGGACTCAGCCGAGTTCTCTACGTTCCTCCAGCCTAACCAGGGACTCAGCCGAGTTCTCTACGTTCCTCCAGCCTAACCAGGGACTCAGCCGAGTTCTCTACGTTCCTCCAGCCTAACCAGGGACTCAGCCGAGTTCTCTACGTTCCTCCAGCCTAACCAGGGACTCAGCCGAGTTCTCTACGTTCCTCCAGCCTAACCAGGGACTCAGCCGAGTTCTCTACGTTCCTCCAGCCTAACCAGGGACTCAGCCGATTTCGCAGCTGGTACTGCTAGGGTGCCACAGCCCATGCCACAGCCCAACCTCCCACATTTCCACCACAGATGAAGCTTCATACTGCTGAGTCCCCTACTGCATGCTACATAATCCTGAATTTTTCACAACATATGTATGCGTAGAATTTCATGGAGAAACCAATTAACACCACTACTACAGCGAATAAAGATTACAAACGCTAAAATGTTCATATTATAAGAACTAATCTCCCCATCATCAAAAGGCAGAAAACTGTGAAATATATACAAAGTACTGTACTTTAAACATTCTAATAGTCAGGCCTTCTCTATCATGAAGCTTAAGACTACACAGTGCTCTAGAAGTTTTATTCCAGCTGTGACAAGTGGTAGAATGATCTCCCTAATAGGGTAGTTGAATCAGTAGAACTTCAAAAGTTCAAACTTGCACCAAATGTTTTTATGTTGAACAAGTTGAAATAAGTCCTTTTACAGTATATATATGAAATATGTTTTAATGTTGTTAATGTTTTTAAAATATTTAATTTTAATTTTCATTATTTCTTATATCGTTTTTTTCCTTATTTCTTTTCCTCACTGGGCTATTTTTCCCTGTTGGAGCCCTTGGGCTTACAACATTTTGCTTTTTCAACTAGGGTTGTAGCTTAGCTAGTAATACAGTGGAACCTCTACACACGAACGTATCTACATCCAAATTTTCCAACATCCGAAGTAAAATTCGAGCAAATTTTTGACTCTACACCCGAATTTTATTTCAACACACACAGAAGTAAACATTACGCCATTGAGCGTCGAGTGCTCAGTTCTCTATTCTTGTGTGTATCGTGTGGTTGTCCTCTGTTTGGTCTGTTATTAACAGTGCTTATTTTCTTCCTTTTCTCACATTTCCTTTTTGATTTTACCTATAATCATGGTGCCTAAGAAGCTAAGTTTCAGTACAGGAAGAAGGCAATTCTTTCATTAGAATTGAAGCAAGAAATTATAGAAAAACATGAGAGCAGTGTGCATGTGAGTGATACTGTATGGCTAAACAATATGGCCGGAATAGGCCTATGATCTCGAGGATCATCAAGCTGAAGGCAGCCATTAAAGCAAATAACCAACGAAGGGGATCACCATTATTACAAGACATCTTAGCAATACCCTGGAAGAGATAGAACGCCTTTTGTTGATAGGGATAAAGGACAAAGAGATTGTTGGCAACGATCATTTGTGAGAAGGGCCAGCGTGATGAACAGAAAGAAAGAAAAAAGTGAAGCAAAGAAAACCATTATAGCATTAACAAGCTCTTTTAAATAAGACTTCTCTCTTTTTCTGTTTCCCTCTAAACATAGCATTAACATGTTCTTTAAATAAAATTCTCTCTCTCTCTCTCTCTCTCTCTCTCTCTCTCTCCTCGTTCTTCTTCGCTGTTATAGTGTTAGATACGTCTATTATTTTTTTCCCGATAGAGAGAGAGAGAGAGAGAGAGAGAGAGAGAGAGAGAGAGAGAGAGATTAAATAAAAATGTGTTTAGAGTACATATGATTTTTAACAGCGTCAACGAGTTGAAAAACAATTAAATGTAACTAAGAAAGTAATAACAGCTAATCTGAATTCCTTTATTAACTAAAACAAATATTGATACAAAGAGACTCGTGTGCGTATGCACAAACACACACATAAGTGCAAAAATTGCTACGCAGTAAGAGAGACGGTCGGGGAGGAGGTAGAGATGGTGACTGCGATAACATACTGTAACTCGTCACTGAAAGTGATGAAAATAAAAAAATCAAAAGAAAAAAAATGTAAAAAATATGAAATATAAAAATTAAAAAAAACAAATAAGCTAAGTTAGATTAAAATTTCCGTAGTGTAAGTTACGGTATGTTATCGCAGTCACCATCTCTACCTCCTCACCGATCGTGTCTCCTCGTGCGTGTGTGTGTGTTTGCGCATACGCACACGAGTGTGTTTGTATCAATACTGTATTTGTTTTAGTTAATAAAGGAATTCAGATTCGCTGATATTGTTTTTTTAGTTACATTTAACTGTCTTTCAACTCGTTAACGCTGTTAAAAATCATATGTACACAACACATTTTTGTTTAATCTCTCTCTCTCTCAGAAAAAAATAATAGACGTCTCTAACACTAACAGTGAGAGAGAGAGAGAGAGAGAGAGAGAGAGAGAGAGAGAGAGAGAGAGAGAGTATTTATTTAAAGAACATGTTAACACCATGTCTACCTTCTCGCCGATCGTCCGTCTCCTCCTGGCGTAGCAAATCCTACACATGCGTTGGCCTGTCTCTAAGGTAAAGTGGCAATAAAACACATTTTTTATTTATTATTTCTTTATAATTATCTTTTTTACATGCTTCTTTCATATTATGCAGTTATGTTATTGTTATGTGTAATTATGTGTAGCCATTTATTAAGGATTTATTATGGGTTTTTAGGCTGAGGAACGAATTAAATGAATTATGGGAAAATTCGTTTCTACATCCGAACATTTTCTACATCCGAAGTTGGTTGTGGAACGAATTAAATTCGTATGTAGAGGTACCACTGTACTCACAGTAGTAATATAAAGCAAGAAAGAAGACACTCTAAGATGTTTATGACCTCCAAACACTTTTACAAAGAACAAGAAAATAAAGAAAAATATTAATATCAGATGCTTAATGATACTCCGGACTTTGGGCAAATATTTCACGTATACAATTTGGTAAGATTTTACTTGTCTAGTGAATGACAAGCAGAGAGAGTTGATCCTACATAGGAAACAACTTTTTAAAGAATTCAAGGCACTTAAAACAAACCACTGCACATCCCAAAGATAATCCGTAAAGGGGCAAAACCAACAAGAATACAATAAGACCCTAATTACCCTTTCACCCCCAAAGGATGTACCGGTACGTTGTTGCAAAACACTGTTAATTACATGTTTTTACATATTTTTGATAATTTTATGAGAAACTTCAGGGATTTTCCAAAAGAATGAGACCAACCTGACCTCTCTAGGACAAAAATTAAGCTTGTTAGAGCAATTTTTAAAAATTATATAGCAAAATGTGCTCAAAATTTAACCTTATGGTGGAGGTAAAAGGGTTAAAACCCCTTAGAGGTGCTTTTTTAAGCGGGCCGTGTCAACCCCACCCGCTTTAAAACAACCCCACTTGCCAAAAACACTCACCAGACTGCCGATCCACGACTCTGAGGAAATACTCCGCTGGGACGATGCCTTCACTGTTCCCCGGGCACAGAATGACATCGTTGGCGGACCTGAAGAACTTCAATCCACCTGGGGAAGGTGAGAAACATACTGGAGTAATAAATATGAAGAGTAAATAATAAATATAGGAACATTGAAATTACTTTGAGATAAGAACCAATTTGTGCGAGATAAAACCTATCATGTCATGCATTAATGCCGTAATAAATCATCAGGACATAAAAATTATATCTTATAGATATTTTACATTCTTTATCCAAAAATTCTTACCTAGTTCATCTATTTTCTTTTATTACCTTTCCTTACTGGGATATTTTCCCCTGTTGGAGCTCTTTCGGCACAGCATTATGCTTTTCACCTAGTGTTGTAGTTTAGTTAATAATAATAATAATAATAATAATAATAATAATAATAATAATAATAATAATAAACTCTCAGAGATGAGAACAATCTCTTAAAATGACAAATTCGGAGATAATTTGTATTTTTCCTAACCATACAAACCTTAACTATTTACATAGGGTTTACCTTTCGGCGTAGCTGAAATGGCGAGCCATTAGAATTTAACGAGGGTGTATTACCCCCGCGCTAGTTAGCAGGGGGGTAGGGGAGTGGTAGCTAGCTACCCCCCCCCCACACACACCGGTGAACTGCTTCACTTCACTTAGAGGTAGGATTTGCCTTGGGGGACAGGGCTGGCGGGCAAATATGTGTAAATAGCTAAGGTTTGTATGGTTAGGAAAAATACAAATTACAGTATCTCCGAATTTGTCATGTGTTCCGTAACCGAAATACAAACCACGCTATTTACATAGGGTGACTTACCCTTAGGAAGGGTGGAAAGTCCCCAGCCTTACTGGCTTTGGCTTACCCGGGGACTCAGAATCCGAGTGAGCAGCACTCGAGAAAAAGAGTTCCTGCACCTCGCAAGTTTCTTGCTACGCAAGAAACATGCGGCCTACATAAGCTTATATGTGGCGGGAAGAAGTGTGACTTGTCCTAGGAAGTCGACCTGAAGTCCTTTAGCTGGAATTCTAGGCTAGGACGTTCCCAATACCACCTCGTCAGGGTATGGGGGACGCGACAGTATTAACTTAATACTAGGAACACAAGGAAGCATGGTTTACCTGCAGAGGTTTGAGGTCAGCTATGCAGAGAACCCAGGATGCTGCTTTCTCCAAGAGAGGGGAGGATGAAGAAAGAAGTAAGGGCCAGACATACTTCTTTCATTCATGCAGTCTAAAACCAGATACAATGCCCTCAACCTTCTACTACCTGTCCAAAAAGGAGCCTGAGGTTAGACCAGCACTTGTGTAGCCACCACAGAGCCGATAGAAAACGTATCGAGGCTCCTGTGGGTCACGTCCTGCAGGTAGTGGGCTGTGAAGGTCGTTAGACGCTTCCAGACTCCAGCTTGTAGCACCTGCGTCACAGAGTAGTTTCTCTTGAAGGCCAGGGACGCTGCGATGCCTCTGACATCGTGTGCTCTAAGGCGACGTGACGGAGGAGGATCTGGATTCAGGGCCTGATGGATGACCCTTTGAGTCCAGGCTAACAAGGCATTCTTGGTGACCCTCCTCTCCGTACTCCCTGTGCTCCCAAACAGGGCTTGCACGTGAGGACGAACTGCAGCTGTTCTTTAAGATAACCCCTTCGACTCCTTACTGGGCATAATAGGAGAAGGTCTGGGTCATCTGTACAGAACAGAGACTCGAAATCTTGAAGGAGTCAACCGAAGGTCAGGGATTCCCAGATTTTGAGTCTAGTAACCAACTCAGGGACGAACCTGAATGTTACCTCCACCTATCCTCTTGAATGAGCGACGTCGTACGAGAGACCATGAAGTTCGCTGACACGCTTGCCCGAGGCCAGAGCGAGCAGGAGCACCATCTTCCAAGACCGGTGACGATCAGAAGCCTGGCGTAATGGTTCGCAAGGAGATCTCTTAAGAGCCCGAACCATGGTCCATGGAGGAGGTCTCACTTCTGACTGGGGGCAGGTAAGTTCGTAGTTTCGTATGAGCGAAGAAAGATCCAGCGAAGAGGAAATGTCTATTCCTTTCAGCCTGAAGGCTAGGCTTAAGGCTGAGCGATAGGCTTCCACTGCCGAGAGAGAAAGGTGCATTTCCTCCCGCCGATATACAATAACTCCGCTATGCTGGAATCGTGGTGTCAAGGGGAGAGGTACCGCTCCCATGACATCAACCACAGAAGACTCTCACTTCGCCTGGTAGACCCCTGCGGAAGACTTCCGCAGGTGTCGAGACATCCGCTCCGCAACTTGTTGCTGAACGCCTCTCTCTGTGAGGAGATGCTGGATGGTCTCCAGGCGTGGAGCCGAAGCGATGCTACGGCTTGTGGTAGATGTTGCAGTGTGGTTGTTTGAGTAGCTCGTCTCGTGGGAGAAGCTCTCTCAGGAGTTCCGTTAGGAGATGCAGAAGATCCGGGAACTACTCTGCATGACACCGCAGTGGAGCTATCAGAGTCATCGATAGGTTGACCGATAGTCTGGTCTTGTTGAGCCCCCCCCCTCTCAACAGACAGTACGGTGGGAAGACGTAGACGTCGATGTTGTCCCACCGTGCAGGAAGGCATCTTGCCAGAGTGCCTTGGGGTCTGGGACTGGGAGTAGTACAGCGGCAGCTTGAAAATTCAAGGCTCTCGCAAACAGGTCCACAAGGTCAGGACTTGTTGGCTACCAGGGAGAGGGGGGGTGAAAACCACTCGGTACTCTTTATCTGTGAGGCCCTGCTCAGACTGACGGAGAGCACAATCCTTTGTCCGGAATGAAGCGAGACGAGAGGGTATTGAGTGGACTTCGGTTCATCTCAGTATCTCTACTGCAAGATGAGAAAGTTGACGTTCACGGAGTGACCCGCCAAGGTCTGTTGGAAGTGTTGAAGGGCCAGAATACGGCCTTCATTCCTAACAGATTGATGTGGAGGTACCCTTCTGGTTCCCACCATAGACCTGATTCAGAGCGTGCCCCCCCCCCTGTTTTGACGAGTCCGAAAACAGCATCAAATGCGGGGGAAGGACGGTCCAACTACCCCTGCAGGACCATTCGTTCAGCAGGTCCTGAAAGGGACCAGAATGTCCGGGGAATCGTTGTCTTGATTCCACTGGGACTTAGGCCGCCGAAGGAGGGATCTCATCCTGAGGCGGCCGTTGGAACTAGCCTGGCCAAGGAGGAAAAGTGACCTAGGAGACCTAACCAAAATTGGGCTGGAAGCTCTCCTCATCTGAGGAAAGGCACTGCGACTCTCCTCAGCCTTGCAATCCTATCATCTGATGGGAAGGCTGGGAGATTGGAGTCTAAAATCACGCCTAGATATACCAGTTGTTGAGATGGAAGCAGAGTAGACTTCTCGAGAATTACCATGATCCCTAGAGCTTGGCAAAGTCCCAAAAGCTCGTCTCGGTGTCGAAGAAGGGTCGATTCCGAGACTGCCTGGGTTAGTCAGTCATCCAGAACGCGAAGGAGACGGATGCCACTCCTGTGTGGCCATGAAGATAACAGGGTGAACATTCTGGTGGGCACCTGCGGTGCTGTGGAGAGATCGAAACGCAGCACCTTGAACTGGTATAACTTGTTGTCTAGGCTGAATTTCAAATACTTCCTGGAAGACGAGCCAGTGTGCACATGAAGTCTTGTGGTCTCACACAAGCCTGATTGACTCTGCTGTTCTACGCCGAACGAAGTTTGTTCGACAAACTTGTTCAGGGTTGAGAGGTCGAGACAGGTTTCCAGCCTTCCGACGCTTTCTTACAAGAAAGAGTCGACTGAAGAAGCCGGGGGGAATCCGTCGATGACCTTTAGGAGAGCATACTTCTAGAGCATGGTCTCGATTCCTGCCCGAAGGGCTAGCCCCTTTGCCGAACTATGGGATAGGAGCTCAGCGACGCTGGATTCGCTGTCAAAGGAGGTAGAGATATAAAGAACGGGACGCGATATCCTTGGCTGATCACGGAGATCGTGCAGGAATTGGCCCTGAGTTGTTGCCACCTGAGCGCGCCACCTTAGGCATCCCCCTACTGGGGACCATGCAGGGGGGGTTGCCAATCCTAGCGTTTGCGGCCTCGGCCGCTCCCTCAGGATTATTGCCTCCCCAGGAGGACTTCCCGCCCTTCTTGTCTCTGACAGGAGGGGGCTGCTGTTTAGACACCTTGTCTTAGCTGCCGGGGCCGGTTCCTATGTCCTAGGCTGACGAGGCTGTTGTTGTTGAGGCGCTGGAGGCTTGTAGGGTCTGGATGTAAGCGCCTTTGGAGAAGCGAATCGTGATTCGACTTTCTCCACCTCTCAGCTGTCCGTTCCCCGTCCTTGGGCTCAAACCAAGGTCTTTCCAAGGATGGAAGGGTGATTGAGCTTGCCGACATCCATGGTTGAGACTTCCGAGAGGAACCTCTCGGTCACTGCATCTCAATGCTTCAACATCGAGTTTGCCCACAAGTTCGAAACTTGGTGAGCCGGGAAGCAATGGTGTTCGTGCCCGAGAGGAGGAAAGTTTCCATGGCCTTCCTGGAGTTCTCCTTGGACAAATTCTCGGATCGCAACAGGATGCCCAGAAATCCAAGCCAGACAACCTGCCACGAAGTGGCCCGCATGGCACACTTTGCGGCTTTCTCCTGGCTTAAGATCTCCGAAAACGAGAAAGTCACCTGCCAGGCGGAGAATTTCTCGAGAAAAACTCCCTGGTAAGCCACTTCCACGGAATGATGGAGAGGAAGGGCTAAACCAGGTTCTGAAAAGAAGGAGAAGAATGTTGCCCAGACCTCTCTGAAGATTCTTCCTGCTCTTGCACGTGCCATGCTCTGCGTTTACGGGGTGAGATCGTGATCTGGAAGTATGCGCTCCAGAAGACTCGCCAGGTTGCCTGTGCTACTAAAACCCAACGGGAATCGCGGTCGAAATTGCCCTGGCGCTCCCATGATGATAAATCATTGGTTCGAGCGTGGGCGAACGTGGGTGCGCCCGCGCTAGAGCGCGCAGTCGAAAGTGTGCGAGGGAGCGCGGGTGGGGGCGAGCGCTGGTGGTCAGAATCCGCTGGTGCGAAGGCGAGCGATGGTGCGTAGGCGAGCGATGGCGCGTTGAAGAGCGATGGCTCACTGGCGGGAATCGCGCTGGTGCTCGCGCGATGGAAAACCGATGGTTCGCGCGCGGGCGAACATGGGTGCGAGGGCGCGCATGCACGTGGGGGCACGGGCACGCGGTCGTAAGGGTGAGCGCAGGCGGCCAGGATACCGATGGCGCGTAGGCGGGCGATGGCGCGCTGACGAGCGGTGGTGCGTCTTGGCGAGCGATGGCTCGTAGGCGGGCGAAGGCGCGTTGGCAAGCGATGGCGAGTTGGCGAGCGGTGGCGCGTAGCGACCGATCGCGTACAGGAGAGTTAACGCGTGGGCGCGTAGGAAACCTACGACGATTGAAGCGTTGGTGCGTTGAAAACGCTTGCGCGCAGGCGAAGAATCGCGCGGGCGCGTGCGGGCGCGTAGGAGATCGCTGGCACGTAAGGAGAGCCCAGGGGAGCCTGTGAGGTGTCTTCTGGGCGGCGCAGTGTTAAGTGGAAGACTGCTGGCGCGTTGGCGCGCTGGAACTGGAACCGCGCGTGGGCGCGAAACTTCAGAAGGGCGCTGCGAGTCCAGAAGAACCTGTGAGCGCCTGTGCGGTAGCGTAGGAACTTCTTGAACTGCGCGTGATGAGGCAGGAACCAGGAGATCGTAGCAGCGTAGTTGCGCGTCGGCGAGGCGGCGAAGGAATAAATTCCTTGCCTGCGCCCAGATCCAAAGATCGTGGGCGCGTGGGCGCAGATGTGCGCTGGCGACTTCAGTGAAGAAATAATCTCCCTGCCTGCGCCCAGATCCGGAGATTGTGGGTGCGAGGGCGAACGTTGGCGCGCATTGCGCACATCAGAAAAGGGCGATCAGATGTGCGCTGGCGTGCAGGCGATCGTGGGCGTTCAGGAGACCGTGGGCGCACATGGCGCGTAGCCGCACAGAAGGTCTCAGAAGATTTGGCGATCAGGAGAACTACGGCGAGACTCAGCTACAGGAGGTCGCTTTAGTGTTGATTCAGCAGAAGTCTGGTCCATAGCAGGAGAGTATTTGCGAATAACTGCGCGCGAGCGCGCAGGAGAACGCAGAACACAGGTAAAACCTGGCACAAAAGGAACTTACTCACACCGTGAGATAAGCCCTTTGCCCCGAAGGGACCGTTGCCCGTTTGGAAAACGGGGAGGAGTGGCGCCCACAGCGCTTCTGCGTCCAGGAACGGGGAAGGAAGATCTGGCAGGAGTCGGAGATCACGAACGAACTGCCGACAGGAGAAGCGAAGCAGCTGCAACGGTCTGTTCTCGTCGAGGAGGATCCTCTGTGGCTGAAGATGAAGACGACCACGGACAGGAGCACCATCGTCAGTCCTCCGAAGAGGAGTCTCTGTTAGTGAACTCCCCCGAGGGGGAGAGAAACTCGCAGGAGAGACCGTTGGACTCACCTGGCCCCTTGAAGGATGTTCGGAGGGGGAAACCGAGCCTTCAGCAACAACAGCAGGTGAGTCCTCCGAAGAGGAGTCTCTACGAGTGTCTTCTCTCGCGAATGAGAGGGGTGAACACTTCGTAGAAGAGATAGGCGCCCCTAGGGCCGTTGGATCAGCAAGCTGACCATAAAGAGCAACCTCCGAAGAGGAGCTCCTGCAGCCGCTCAGCCCCTTGAGCGTAGCTGCAAGTGAGACCACTCAGCACCAAAAGCATAATCGCACGAACACCATGGTCTGACCTTGCAACCGCTCAGCCCCTTGAGCATGGTTACAAAAGCGGTCGCTCAGCACCAAGAGCATAACCGGCCGAGGACCAGAAAATATAAGGTAAGAGAAGTTGCCCCCCCTGAGGGGGAAAAAACTCATACCTGGGAAGGGAACCTCCCTCGGAAGGGAAGTTACCCACCCAAGGAGGCGAACCTCCTGAGCGTTCTAATGAACTAAGGAGCTGACAGTTGTCACGGGAGAACTTCTAGGAGGGGGGAACACGCCCATGACAAAGTCGTAGAGGAGACGGCAACAGCAGACTCCCCCGGCCCCAACAGGACAGCTCTGCTTCGTTGGCACAAGGCAAACGAAAAACTGGATAGTTAACTGTGAAAACAAAACAATTAGTTAACACTAATGACCCCGGGGAAACTCCGAAGAGGAACCCCTGCGGGAAAAGAACATAAGAATTACGCACAGGAATGCGCCCTCCTCCCCCACAGACACTCACGAGAAGGGGGGGGGGGAAAGGCGGAGAACTGTAACAAAACAGAATTATAACAATTATAAATATGTAATTCATCTAAGAATGTTCACTAATAGTAAGAACGAAGAACCCCGAAGGGGAGCGTTCGACGCAGAGCTGAAAAGTTAACAAATACAATTAGATTTAATTAAAAAATAACTGAGACAAATAAATGGAGTAGCAACTCAACCCGCAACGGGAAGGAAGCTATCATAATACTTAGTAGTAATAAAAGGGTGAACGACCTCAAGGCGAGAGAGAGAGACCGTAGTCAAACTAAACTCCCCAGTTTCCTGCGCTGAAAGACCAAGTTCCCCGTAGGGAAGGAGGAACAGCGGAGAAACAGATAATTAAATAAGTCCAGCGATGATGATTCCCCACGGCGCCCGCCGAAGGGAGACCGAAGGACCAAAGGAGATCGCGACCCATGAAAAGTCACCGAGGTGGCCTGAGACCACACGGAGAAGTTGTCGTACAATGAGTGGACTTCCTACACACACACACAGCACAAACACTGAAAAGGAAACTTACTGTATTTCTATACCCAAATAAAAACATAAACATAAGAATGTTTACATATATTAAGTATAAGAAAAGTAAGTAATTAAGTAAAACAAAACATTAATGGCTGCCATGCGAGGACGGGACAGAGACGTCTGTTCATTGTCCGAGCCAAATGTGAAGTGAAGCAGTTCACCAGTGTGTGAGGGGGGGAGGGGTAGCTAGCTACCACTCCCCTATCCCCCTGCTAACTAGCGCGGGGGTAATACACCCTCGTTAAATTCTAATGGCTCGCCATTTCAGCTACGCCGAAAGGTAAACCCTATGTAAATAGCGTGGTTTGTATTTCGGTTACGGAACAAATATATCTTAATAAATAGAAATAGCTGTTGGAATTCATGACAAAAGAAATATATTGTATAATAACCAGGTTATGAATTTGATACCGAAATTAACCCTGGTCTACGTAGCCAAATAGAAAGTTTATTCAATTCTAGTACAATTTACTGTTTCTTTCAATCTTCGTTTTTTTCTAGTTACACTAAAAAACCTCAAAATAAGTAGGTGGACACGACATCATTACCGACCCTAAAAAGGTTTGCTCGACGTGTGTAGTGATCACTAAAGGGTAAAGCTTTCCATTTATAGTAAATCTGTTAAATCCATAAACTTTCCTCCGTCAGTGTTACATGTGAAATGAGCTACAGTACATCATTTTGGTAAAATTAAAGATTGAAAATGATTTCCTGTTTTCAGGCATGACACAAAGACACTGGTCGCTGGAGCAGCTTCTTCCCATGAGCAGCTGACTGTGGCAGTCCACAGTGCTGCCGCGACTGACGAGTTCAGGAGCCAAATCTCCTCCCTCGGCGCAAATAATCACGAGGCTCAGGTAAAGATCTTTCCTAAGAGGCTTCATCCAAATGGAAAACCAAAGCCTCAACCTGGCTAAACTAGACTGTCCTCTCATCTAAAAGGCTGCTCATGAAAGTAGAGGCAAGGGACAGTGACATTGCCCTATCGAGCAGGACAATGCCCTAGAGACCGACCATATATACATATGATCAGTGGCCAAGCCCCTCTCCACCAAAGCTATGACCAAAGAGGGCCAGGCAATGGATGCTGATGACTCAGCAGATAAGCCCTATAGGCTCTCCCAAAACCCTGCATCCTTAGCTTAAAAGGATGGTGAGGTTACAACGACCAAAGACACTAAAAAATTTGAGCGGGACTTGAACCCCAGTCTGGCGAGCGTCAGACAGGCGATACCACATCAGCCACCACAGCACGTTCAACACGAAAGGTCAGTCTCGTCAAGACTGGCAACATCCCTCAGCAGTCTGTTGTGTGTGTGGGGATGGACCAGCATGGAGACAAGTCGACTCACCT